>NW_010177775.1:31430-43680 GCF_000695765.1 Mesitornis unicolor
CCTCAAACGCTTCCAGGTCAGTTAAAACCATTAACTTCTGTTGCAATATGGAGTGTGAGTTACAGAAGCATCTTGCAAAATTTCTGAACTTCTTTTCTTTCTCCAACATTTTTTTTCAGCTGGAGTATTATGCCCCTTGCCCACAGAAATATTTATTCAGTCATACAGACCAGCTGCTTATGTTTTTAATGGTGCTACAGGCTGGATCCAGCTCTTCATCCTTGGACTTTTGTTCCCTTTCATTGTGGTAAGCAAAGTAGGGTGCTTTGCTGCAGTTCAGAGAAGGTTAGGTCCTTCTTGAAGCCAAAGCATGCTTCTCTTTTTCAACACTCCATGCAAAGGACAGAGCCCATATTAACTGCAGTTCTGATGGCCTCTTTCTTTTTATCCAGGTATCTAGTGAAAGCATAGCAAAACTACAAAACGCTGCTCATGCTACACACAGTTAGTGTGACACTGGCAAACATGGAAGTGGTGACAGAGACACATACACTGTCAGACACCATTTGAATGTCACAAGAAGCTCCCTTCTTTTCCCCCTTTGTCCTGTATGTGCATCTCCTTTGGGGTTAATGTGGAAAACGAGCAGTCCTAGAAATCTCACCCAGCAATGGTCAGTAGCAGGAAACTAAAGCATTTGCAGTTTTGGACTGTGCAAGGAGGCACAGAGCTAACACGCTACATACCTTCCGCAGTCTAGCACTGCCTGAGAAGGACGGAGCAGAAAGGAAAAGTAACCAAATCCCAGCACTTCTCTCAATTGTCAAGCAGTGACATTCAATGTGTGCTGAGCATACATATTCCTTTCTTAAAACAGGAGAGGAGAATTAGTTCATCTTACCATTCAGTGCCATTCCTCAGGTGGCAGCAAGCAGGATTTACATCAGCTGAGTCCCTAACCAAGTTTTTTAGTAAATGTAAATCCAGAAACTCCATAAGAGAAAGACATCCAGGCCAATTTATATGAACACATTTTGTCTCTTTCTTTTCCTGTAGGAAGGTCTTGGTAGTTTCTGTTTCATCATTTTCCTGACATACTGTGTGTCAATGGCTATCTTTGTCTTCCTGGTGATGCCAGAGACCAAAGGAAAGACCATTCTGCAGGTCATGGAGGAGTTCAACCGCCTGAACTACCGTGTAAAGAGAAGACAGACAGCCCTACCGCAGAATAACTGCTCGGTGATGACTGTTACTAGACTTTAATAACAAACTCTCCACTCATTGTTTTGCTTTTTTATTACTGTAGTGCCCAGAAGCTTCACTAAGCAAGAGAGAATTCATTGCTCCACAAACAGCACAGATGTGTATTTTAAAAATAATCACCTGCAGTGCAGGGTGCAGGATGATCTTGGTAGTTCTCTCCAAGTGATGAAATATGAGCTGAGTTACATCCTCTGCAGAAAAACATTAAACACAGTGTGTAAAGGAATAAGACCTTTGTCAGTCCCTGCAAGTTAGCAGCTGTCTAAACTGAAAGCACAGGATCTGCTATTTTTTTTTTACCAAAACCAGGACTCCAGAGCTACTGGAGGAAGTGAGTGTGGAAGATGCAGATGTACAGCATACCTGTGAAACTGAGAGAAAAAGACCGAGCTTTCCTGCGGAAATTATCTGCTCCTATTAACAAGTCAGTGCTGCTGAGCTTTCCCAGGGAAGGAGCTTCAGTCCAGATGAAGTGTTAAGCTCTTTAATCAGGTTCAAAAGTACCTTGCCCATCAGTAGACAGAATCAGTATGCAGTGTTTCTCACTCTCATAATTAGTCTTGAGAGCAAGTACATGGTATAGGGGCAACTAGAACTTTCTTCAGGAACTTATGATGAGGAGCTTCAGGTCACTTCTTTGACCTGCAGCATGGTTTTAATAAGTTTGGGGTTCTTTTCTGAGGGGAAGTCATTGCTACGTCTGAAGAAAAAAGGTGTAAAGGAGGTATAAGGTCCTGGTGTAAAGGAGACACTATGCTAGAGAAACATCCAAACATAACCTGTCACCTCAAGCCAAACCTCTTGCTTGGTAGCCAGGTACATTGCTTAGGTTTAGGAGATTCTACTGGGACAAGCAGGGATATGTCAGCACTGAAAGAAAGCACGAGGAAAGAAAGTAGAGCTATGAGTGGGCTAATCCACAGTGGGCAGGTTCTCCTTCTTCATTAGCAATGACCAGGCATATCTTCAGCCTGGAGTTATTTCATATCAGAGAGGAGGAACACAGGGTCTCAATGGGACTGAGTTCCCAAGAGTAACTGGTACTGATAAGACAAAAAAGTGCAGTGCCTTTCCTGGAGAACACAATTTGTGCATCTGAGTGTCTTCTTCTCTCTCCAGGTCTCTGAATACTCCATATTTTCATTACAAAACACGGTAAAAGGGGCTTCACTTTTTGTATTCTTTGCTATATGACGTGACACACTCTTGGTCTTCGTCATGCTTTGCAGTTTATTGATAAGGAAATAAAAAAGCAGTGACTAGAAAAACACATCCTGCTGATCATGCCTGGATTTGATTTTCATTAATTGAAGAGTCAGGGACAGGGACAGCCCGTCTTCCAGGAGTGTGTTGTTGGGGGTCAAGGAATATTGTGTCTGTCTTGTTCTGCAGATGAGCTCTTCACTACTGACTGTTGCAGATAATGCGCAATAAAATTTGCAAAAGGACCTGAATATTGAGGAGCAGTTTCTTTCACAGCCCTAAGGCTCCTGCTACTTTATCTTCACACCATCCTCCAACAGTATTTGTAGCCATGCTAAAAGCTAACACGAAGAGCAGTGGAGTTCCCCAGCACCACCATCCTTCCTATGACAACCATCATATTACAAAAAAATAACTAGACAAAGTTTATAGATTCAAGGCTGGAGGTCATGGATTGAACAATACCATAGTAACCAATATTCCTTCTTCTGGTCAAAAACGCAAAAATAAAAAGAAGGAACATTTAAAGTATCTTGAAAATAAAGGATTAGGCAAGACCTTGATTATTTTAAAAGTCTTTATTTGGTCTGGTCTTTCTCAACCTTACTCGTTCCTAGTGAGGAACTTTTTAGTGTCTTACAAGGCACTAAAAACTCACCCCCTTATATATGTCTTTCTACAGCGCGATCTTGTCCAGCATGCCTGACTTCTTCCCTTCTTCCCTCCTACTAGCAAATACTATCTCCAAGAGGGAAAGCGTGGTAAATCATTAACACTTCCATAAACTAGCATGGATTGAGAATAAAGGTTAAAGAAGCACTTGTGAATCCTCAGTGTTTCTATTTGATTTCCAGGATCACACAAGTGCAACACATGGCATCTTTGAAAACAAAATCCCTCCAAGCAAATAGTATTGCAAGAGCCAAGTACTGGGTCTGGAATAAGCACGTTTATGTAGTGTTCAAATCCTAGGTGGAAAGATTTGTCATGTCCTCTTCTTTAGGAAAATAAATAAGAGCTATACTAGGCATATAAGCCTTACTTTTTCCATATTACAGCACGGAACTAAAGTGTGAGACCAGATAGAAATGAGAGAGCAGTATGAGCATTCTGGAAGAAACACGGTCAACAGGAGGAAGAAGAACAGGGCTCTACAGGGATTGTTTGACCAACCAGATGTTAAAATCTGGCCACAGACAGTGTTCAGAACCCCTCCAGAAAGACCCAGAGCTGCCATGTGTGTCCTTCCTTCCAGCAGCCAAGCTTCCCATCCTCAGCTCAAGGAACAAATCCTCCTTTGCCTTCTAGTTCACTCAGGCTCCTCTGCACCCTGCCCACGGCCCTGCTTTAAGGTGCCTGAACCCTGCTGTCTGAGTCTAGCAAAATAGTTTGCTGTTATTCTGGCAGAACCCCTTTGAGAGGGAAAAGAAACATAAAAACAAACTTCAAAGGAACAGTATAGCATGAAAAGGCCTGGAAATAGAGATATAGCATTCAAATTTGATACAGGAAACAAAAGAAGTTAAAATAAAAGTAAAGATAAAATGAGAGAAATGGCAAAAGAGAGGGGTAATTATTTCAAAAATAGCTTTTAGTGTGTCCTGACAGAAAGCAAGAAGTAACACTGGATTGTTCAAGTATCTCATCAGACTTTTCCACCGCAGGAGTTGGGAACAACAAAAGTTCACAAGAGTTCAAAGAAGATCTCAATAAATGTGTGGAAGGAGCAAATATAAAGACACCATCCTGACCAGCTAAGTCTTAGGGTTGTGCCTTGCTGGGGCCTGGAAGAAGCACACTGGTAGCATAAGTTCTTATGCTTTGCCTACAACTGCTGTTTGCAACTGACAACTCTGGGATACTCTGCTGGACACAGCTCTGGTCTGATCCTGGAAGATAAAGTGGGTGGTGGCGGTAAGAGAGGACAGGGCACAGCTGTACAGTCTGGCTGCAGTCCTCTCTGTGACAGCAACATCTTTGGCTGAGGTGAGGGCAGAGGCCAGTGTTGAAGTGACTGAAGATTGAGAGGAAGAACTTGTAAGGAGCAACAGAAAACCTAAATAATGACAGGTTTTTTTGCAGTAGTAATTGAAGAGAAAGGTACGTTCTGGGGTGCTTTAGAAGAGGAAGTGATAATATTTGAGAAGTTTGTATTGAGAAGGGAAGGAATGAAATACACGATTGCAGCTGGTGTGGAAGTGATGAAGATTTTAGCAACAATGAAAATGGAATGGGTGGAAAGGAAAATTCAGTATGAATTATTTCACTGTACTGATGTGCAACAAGACACCCTGGCAGAGGGTTTGGAGAGAGCATAACTGGGATATCAGGCAGGAGAAAGTTCAAGGCGTGACTCAGCAAGCTCACCCTTGTGCTGCAGGGCACATGGCCCAGGGCATAGTGTGGGGCTGCTGTCAGTTGCTGTAAGGTGAAAAGCAAACCCTAGGAGGAACATCAGTGCTTCACCAAGCTCCTGAGCAAACTTGCTGCTGCCTTCAGAACCATAACCCCACCTTCCCCCCTCCTCTTTCTGCACTGACCATAGACAGCTAAATCTCTGTAGTATATTGCTATGTTGTATTCAGTGTAGTACAAAATGTTATGTATAGTACTCAGAAGCCTGAAGGAAGCAAGAATTAACTTACACTCTTTGTAAACAGTCAAGTCTATAGCTGATTGAAAATCAATTTTTTAAGGTGAAAAGTATTCTTAAAATCAATTCTCAAGCCAGAACACAATGAGCATCCTGCCCTGGCACACAGTAGGCCACCTACACTGTTGCAGACAAGGACCCAATATGCCAATATTCAGATACTTCATGTCCAGCAACTGGGAAATTGTTCAAATCACTTCAAGCAACTGAAAATCTTATAGCATGCAAAAAGAGGCATTACAGCTCAGCTACAATACTAAGTGGTTTATCTCTCAGTAGTAGGCTGGAGAGGAAGAAAACCCTCTGCAGAAGCTGCTAGTCAGAGAGGTGAAGAGGGACTCCTCTGAAGAGGAAAGATGGTAGCACCATCTAACTCCTCACACAACAGGAACACGCAGTTGTTTCAGCAGGGCGAGTAAGGGGGAACACTCCCAAAACAAGAAGGACAAACATTTACCAATGTTTGTAATCAGATTGGCATATCTGGATCTTAGAATAATTAAACCAGCAAGAAGAGGCCCTGGCCAGTGTTGGAGGAGGACACAGCTCCCTAAAAGCCACATGGTTAGAATTTAACTTCTGTGCTATGAGCTCCACTTCTTATAATCTAAGCATAGACAAAATATCTCTCATCTTGACCAGGGCTCTCAGAGCAGGCAGGTTTTCAAGGAGAAATGGCTGGTTTTGTCTCAGACCTGGTGAGTATCCGACTTCTTGTCTTCTAGCCCTACTTACTAACAGCAGCAGTGAAAATGAAAAAGACAAAACAGAAAAAACGCTCCTACTCTACTGCCGTGCACTCTCAAGGATATTTGAGGATACTCATCTGTTTGGAGTGTGATCAGACTAAATGCCTGAAAACATCTGTGCTTGTGAACAGTGCTCTAAGATCCGGTGTACCTCATGGAAACATAGCATTTCAAATAGGAGTCATTCAAGTAGTGACTCTAAAAATGCAGTTTTCTATGGGAATAATAGAAGTGAAATATAAAAAAAGCCAGTTTTAAGAGTACAGACTTGATTAATCTCTGGAAACCGGTGAACAATGTCTCTGAGGAGGCAAAGGTGAAGGAAAAAAGGGACTCAACAAAGCTGCAGCTTCTTACTAGTACAACAGCAAACTGAACAAGGCATTTATGATTATCTTCTTTTTTATTTCTGTGTCTAGCAGAACTAACAGAATTAGAGAATGGATCTTTTCAGGCTGCTAATAACCAGGAGAGGAGCATACATTAATGTGTAGATTTGCATCTTAACAATTTCCTCGCAATTTTCCTCGATTGTTGAAAAATTCAAAATGGGGTTTTCCATTTTAAAGGTTTCTTATTCCTAGAAATGTGAAGATAGAAGATCTCATAAATTATCTCATGGTCTGAAAGCCATACTTGTGTCAGGAACTTAGGATGTTTTTCATCACCTTTGGCAGGTTCAATACCGGAAGCTATTGCTGATGATTATGGTATTAGGAATTGGTGGAACTCACCTATCTGGTTTTCAGATGTCTGTGATCAATTATACTTCTCCGGTAAGCAAAGCCTTCATAAAATCACATCAGTAAATGCTCTTCAGAGGACTAGGCCATACACTTTGAAGATGTTCTAAAAAAACTGTTAGGTGTTGCTATGTGGGTTTACTCCCAGCTCTTTCCAATGCCATATTGTAAACTGTGAAAGGACAAAGTGAGTTTGTGTGATTGCTAGGAACTGTGCTCCAAAGGCAACTTCCCGCACCACTGTGTGGAAAACATATTGAAACACCCTCCTTCAAGATTATGCCATGGAGGAAAAACACCAGCTGATTGAGTCTCAGCCTTCAGTTCAGCCCTTTTCTCTTTATATCCAATATCAATATATATATCAATAAAAGGTCACAATATTTTGGTGCAGGAAAGCCAGGATTCAACAGACTAAAGAGTATAACCAATTTTTGATAGATGCTCTTACACTATTAGGCTGTATGAAAGGAAGTATCAATCTTAATTTGCAAACAGGTGTCCTATAGCCATGTTTTCGGTAATGTTTGTCAATCTATTTGTTTAAAGTTGTAAACATGAAGAACTATTGTGATTAGTGCCTCAGTGGAATGAAAATCTCTTTTTCTGTCCCAGTACATTCAGAAGTTTATCAACGAAACCTGGCTGGAGCGATACGGTTCTGTGCTGCATCAGGAGACACTCACATTATTGTGGTCCTTCATCGTGTCTATGTACTGTGTAGGTGGAATGATAGGGTGTCTGTGTAGTGGGTATCTGACTGCAAAATACGGAAAGTAAGTATATTTCCCAACAGCTCACTAATCAGGGCTGCAACAAGGAAAACAATTAAATCTTAATCACCTAATAGATATTAAAATTCTCACTGGTGCAGAATTTGCTCTACTCAACACACATAACCACACCTGGGTACATTAGAGAGACAAGAATATGCAACTATTTCTGATGCCCTTGTCACAGTTTTTGGTGCTATGCAGTTCCTGTATTTTTACTCACATTTCAGTAAAAAATAAATCTCTGAAATTTCTTTATTGGGTAATAATGTCCTAGGGAGCCAAACAGCACTGCAGTAGTGCAGAAAGGGATAGATATTCTGTAGGCAAAAGCTTTAATTTTTCCTTTTTTTCTAATTCATTGCAGCCTTTAACAAAATTGTGCTTGTTCATTCCTCTGTAAGAATAACCAGAGTTTCAGCAAAGATAAGCAGAAGTCCCTCAGACTACATTCAGAGTCCTCTCTTTGAGGGTGGACATAAAGGACAAAGCCAGAACTCTCTAGCTTGACGTGGGCAGTGAAGCAAGTTGTCAGTGAAGCTGGATTTGTCTTGTTCTGGGGACACATGCAGTGTTTGAGGTGGGAGCCTCACCCACAGGAAAGAAGTGAAAAAGAAAGACAGTTCCTCATCAGTATTTATCCTGCAGGAATTTCCTTCAGACTTGTGGTGTGCTCACATAGTGTTAGCATGGAAAAGAGGAGAGTAGCTTCTCCCTTTCCACTCCCTTGCAAAGACATCATGCTTTTTTTATAATCAGATATGGCTGTCCTATAAGCAATGGATTTAAACACAGCCTTGACTTGGTCTCTAAATCCAGAGGAGAACAGGCAGACATTAGTCAAAGATGAAAAAGTAAAGCACATATCATACCCACGTGGTGTCTGCTGTTGCAGGAAGAAAAGTCTGCTTTTCAACGACATGGTCCTCATAACAGCCACGCTGCATACTGGCTTCAGTAGGAGAGCCAAGTCTTTTGAGATGATCCTGATTGGGCGCTTCCTCGAGGGCATCGGTGCTGGTAGGACTCCCCACTACTCCATGTTAATGTGACTTCTTTGGGGTGGATAAAGAAATCTTCCTGCTGGGAGTACCCGGGCGTGCACATAACCCCAGTGGAACAAGGAACAGATTGGGAAAAGGTAAGATGAGCTGTCCTTTGCCTTCAAGAGGTCTTGTTGAGAGAGAGATCTGATGGATTAGCTAAACATCTTGCTTAAAGTAAAAGGTACATTTTCAGCCGATTATTGCAGAGGAGATATAGCAAACAGTTCAGAAAAGAGAGGAGAGAGCTGAAGGTGAAAAAAGGGACGCGCTCTCTCTTCCTTTTTATCGCTTTAGCTCTCTCGTGTCTTCTGCACTTTAGGAATACACATAAATGCCCATGTTCAATACGCTGGAGAGATCTCACCTAAGAAGCTGCGTGGGTTTGTAAATGTGACTTCCTCTGTGTTTCTCGCACTAGGAAAAGCCGTAGCAAGAATTCTTGGATTACGGTACTTGTACTATTCCTTCTCATTCAATTTTCTATTTATTTGTCTTCTGTACAGCAGGAAAGTGTTGTTCCCTCAGTCCTAGAAACAGGCATACACTAAGAGTGGGGTTTTACTTTGCCTAACGACAGCTGTTGAAAAAGAAGCCCCTACTCCATACCAGTCACTGAGGTTCCCCTGTCGTTACCTGGGGAGAGAAAGGGCTCTCTCTTGAGCAAGGATGAATCTATCTCTGGAGATGCAGTCTCTCTACTGAAGTCAATACAAAAAGTTTGTATGTAAACACTCTTAGTAAACTTCTGATATCTGAAATCTCTGCTAATTTCTTCATAACCTCATGCAGAATTGCATTGGTGCAGAGAGCTGTTGTGGGAATATTCAGACTCCATTGAACTTTAGAAAACACTCAAATTACAAGAAAAATCTCAGTCTTGTAGTAGAAACAAAGTATTGGTTCATTTCCCTTTCTCTAGCCTAAACATCATCTATTTCAATTTATCTTTTCAAGGTCTGTATGTATATTGTGTCTCTTTAGCTAATCCAGAATCTAGAAAATACCAAACTAGTTATAGACTGTAATTGTACTGGACTATAAATACACTCTAACATGCTTTCACAGAGATCTTTTAGGAACTGAAGACATGTGGAATGTGCTGCTGTCCTTCTCTGGGTTGGTGGCATTGATTCAACTGCTCTTTTTGCCATTCTTTCCTGAGTCCCCTCCCTATCTCTTGCTGCAAAAAGGAGACAAGGCTGGTTGCTTGAAAGGTAACACGAAGCTTTAGAACCTTCATTTGTTAAACCATAACTCTTGGGAAATTGGAACTATAGAGGGAATCAGCTTTTCTATTAGCCAACTGAAGATTTCTTGATAACTACATGATTAAAGTCCTCCAGACTAAGCAGAGTCATCAGAAATATTTACGATCTACCCCTAAATACTAGAGCAAGTTAAAAGCCTTTTTCCAGAGCAGTCTCAGCATGTTCCAGTAAGCAATGTTCTAGTTCTTTCATCACTGACAGATGAATCAAAGCATGGACTGAACTGCAAATGTTTAATGTCATTAAAAGTTGAAAAACAAAACTGAGTGGATCAGATGATGGAGGAGTATGCTTAATTCTGTCTCTTCTGTCTCTTCTGCAGCCATGAAACAACTCTGGGGAGACGGGAATTATCAGTCAGAGTTTGATGACTTGATGAAGGAAAAGGCTGTAACGAAAGGCACCAAAATCATGAATGTCCTAGAGGTGCTGAAAGAACCATCTGTGTATCCGCAGCTGAGTATCATGCTCCTCCTTTTACTGAGTCTACAGCTCTGTGGCCTGAGTGCAGTTGAGTAACCCTATTTCCATGTTTAGATATACTATTAAGTAACCAAAGCACCACAATTCCAACTTGTCACTTTCCTCTGGATCTACATTATTCCTCCTCGCACAGAGCTCACTGCCTGTGAAGATCTGTGCTATCATCATTAGTATTCCTCGTGCCTTTAAGGGATCTTTCAAGTGGGAATACAAGAGATCCAACACAGCAGAAGTTCCTGCAAGGGCACTGTTGTGTTCATTTCCCTGGTGGTATTACCAGGTTCCCTGTAGGAGTCATAAATATCCTAAAGCTTGCTAAATACAAGCCAGAGGTCTCTTCATCTAGACTTCCAGCTCCACTTTCTTTGACTTCTGCAGAAGCAGATGGCCAGCTCTTGCCATACAATTTTCATTCCATTTGATAAAGGAGATTTATCAGTTAAGTAACTTCCTTTCAGTTGTTTCCGCATAGGGGTGACTGAGCCCAGTACGGCTCAAGCTAATAGTCATTCCTCTGGATGTTGTTTTTATCACTTACCTATGGGTCTCTCGCGAGTCCTGCTTAGGTCTGTGCACTCTGCTGGAGTTTGTTCATTGCAGTTGCCAGTGATGTGGGCAGACACCTCTGCGCTTTGCTGGCAGGGAAATGGTGCCCAGTCCATGATGAGCAGCTTCTGCTTAGCAACTGGAAAAGGGTGATAGAATCAACTGTTTGTATGACAATGTATGGCCTGTTAAGACTGTGATCTGCTTTTTTTTCTTCACTCCTTGTCTTGTCCCTTTTCTTTCCCTTTTGCCAAGACAACCGTTTTCCCCATGTCTTACAGGCAGTATGCTCCTTTCATTTTTTTTTCCTGGACTTTAAAATCTTTTTTCTTCATCTCCTTTTGATTTTCCACATCTCAAGCAGGTATGTCGCCTCCACTAAGAGCAGAAATGTACTGCTGCTTTTGCAGTGATGACAAATCTAGTTCTAAGTGATGCTAGGTAAGCACATATCACACCTATTGGCTGTGCTTCATTTTGAAAATGTTTCTTATTTCCCAGATCACCTTTTACACCTCAGAAATTTTTCAGACAGCCAACCTGCAGAGAAGCATAATCCCATATGTATCTCTAGGAATTGCGATCTCTGAGCTCATCTCTATCATCTTCTGTGTAAGTCAGACCTTTCTGGGGCTTTAAGTGTTAAAGTACATATGAGCTGAGTCCATTCTTCCTTAAAGAAAATTAATCTTCTCATTATGAACTAAATAATTTTTCTGTGGCACCGCATCAATCTGTAAAGTGGCTGTTACCATGCACTCCAAATTTTGTCCCACCTTTTACATATTTCTTGCCATCTTCATTCTCCATAATTTCCTACAGAAGTCTCTGTTTCATACAGATATGAATGAAATGCCATTCAAACATAAATATGGATACGTATTTCCATATACTTGTGTATAAATATATATTCAAATGGAATCATAACATGCTTGTATTGAGTACAATGTTTATGAAAAAGTAACTGCAATGCTGGGCAGAAATGGTGATTCATAGTATTAGAGAGGCTGGAAGGAACTCAATAAAATACCAAATTTGGTATCAATAAGATTTGTGTTTTCTAAACTAAAGAGAACTCAAGAAGAATCCTTGATTTGGTGGACAACTGACAGCTGGATTTTGCTATGCTTCCAGTGATACGCATTTTTTTTCTACTCCTCAGAGCTCCATAATTGATCGTTTTGGACGCCGGATACTCCTGTGGGGTGGTTATTTGCTGATGGCACTGATACTGGTGTTGCTTGAAACAAGTCTTCTACTGAGCGTAAGCAAATGTCTCTCTGGGATTGGAGCTGCATCAGAATTCTTTGTGCAGGACAGCAGATAGTCAGCCTTAGCTTTCATGTCTAAATAGCAGATGAGAATATCTTCTGAATACAAACTCACAGACCCTCTGCAAGGCCTTCTCAGTCCTGCCTTGTAGTTCATCTTTTTTAATCAGGCTTTCAAACAGGCAATGAAAAACATTTTGTAAAACCATTAGCCTGGCATAGCTTTCCTCCAGCTTTCTGTCTGCCTGATCTCTCCAAACCTCACCTGTGTCTTGTTCTGCTGTCCTTTAAATCCCTACCTGATCATTCCTG
>NW_010177775.1:43711-46505 GCF_000695765.1 Mesitornis unicolor
CTGTCCCATGCTTCCTGCAGCACAAGCAGTGTGTACTGATCCTTCCAGCAACCACCAATTTCCACTCTTGATAGAAGTGATCCAGTTACACAGTGCATCTCTCTCGCTACGTCCAGTCAGGAGGGTGGAAAGTAGTGATGAACCCAGTGTCACAGCTTCACTAGCACCAGTGTTTTGCACTGCATTGCGATCTTGTTCTCAGACCATAAACTTTCAGCATCTTTTTGTTTCACAGATATCTTCTGGTACACAAGAGATTTAAACATTTCTCCAAAATAGTCTAATTCAATAAGATAATTAGGTTAAAGCAGTAACAATTTTCCCCATGCTGTTAGCATGGAATTTTTCACTTGTTTTTCAGAGCAGGGTGCAGTTCAGCTCATCTTGGTAGATACGACACTGCAGGCTACTTTTTGGGCCTATATTCAGTACAGAAAGATGAATGTTCTAGTGAGCAGCTATTACAGAGCCCAGTGTCACGGGCTTTTTCATAAGTATTGCTTCTCCTGTATTATCATCTGTGCTACAGCTATAAAATTAATATTCATTCTCTTCCCTCCCTTCACATTTATCTAGGGTCAGTTCCTCTGGATGCGTTACTGCAGTGTTATTCTCATCTTTCTATTCATCATTGCCTATGGCATAGGACCAGGTGAGTACAACAATAAAAGCAACAGGAAATCTCAGACCTCATAGATAAGCACAAGCCATGGAAGTAGAACTAGACTGTGTAACTCTGTCTTTGCAAATCAACAGCTTAGTTTGGATTGAAACTGGGGGAGTCCTGAGTTTTGATTAATTAATCACCCGAGTAACACTATGTTTAATAAATTCTTAAAAATTATTTAGACCCTGATGAATCAGGACCCTGTTTCCTCTCACTTTATTACAGGTTCAAACCAAAAAAATACTTGTTAATCAATTCACCAAGGCTTGTTTTGGAGGGTATGAATGCTGATCAGTGTGCACAGGCTCAACTGGTCCATCTCTGTCTTTGCTTAAGGTCAGAGGTGGACTCTTCTAAAACATCAGCATTTTCTCAACTCACCTGTAAAATCTGATAAGGAATTATACCTGAGAGCATGCATAGTCTCTCTCTTAGCATTGCTCTGTCCTTTCTCATGATCTCTTAATGTCACTCTGAAACACCTACATGGGTAATGCCAGAACCAAGCTTATAGCTCTCTGTTGGGACCTCACTTGCCTAAGACCAATATTTACTCTGGAAGTTCCCTGACCAAACACTACCTTTAGTTATTATGGTCTCCAGATTCAAGTGGCAGCCTTTATTGTTGTAAGCACTGTATGTAAGAACCACGAATGTCTTGAAAACCTAACAGAATTCCCACAGTAGCAGAACCCACGTGTCTTCTAAGGGCAATGGAAAGAAATAGGCCATTAGAGCCATTGATCTCTATACTTTATACATCTTAGGTGGATAGGAACCACACTTCAAGGGTATCCATCTGTCTCCACGGACCATAAGAGAGGTCTGTAGGGGAATCCAGACAGAGATGGCTGTGCTGCCCAAATGTAGGTGATTTCACAGATCTCAGTTACTGGGGCTGTGTTTGACCAGTTACATTAGTTCACTCACTTTGAGGAAAAATGGTTAATTACAGCACTGTTTCTTTCTATTGCTTTTTTATGTCCTTCCCTCAGCTGGAGCCGTCGCATCTGTCATGAATGAAATCTTCACCCTCTCAACAAGGTCCTCCGCTTTTGTAATTGGTGGAATCGTCATTTGGCTAGGCCTCACTTTCACTGGAATGATCTTCCCCTTTGCTGTTGTACGTAATTTGATTCAAATCTTCTCTTTGACTCTATCAGTTTAAACTGTTTTTCTAGGCTAGTCTGGACAGGGAGTAGGATGAAGTGCTTTGTAGATGATCAAAGCTGTGAATCTCTTATTTCTACTGCCATGCAGAGGTGCTAGACTTCAGTCATCATTCACTGCCTCAGGAACAGATTGAAAAGATAAATAAATAGTCCTTCTGTAAAATCAATTTATTCCTCATTTCACAGGGACAAATCAACAATTTGCAAAAATCTACAGGGGCAAGTGTTGTCGGAGAAATCACTTATCTCATTCTATTTTTATCTCCAGATGCTTCTTGGTCCTTTTTGCTTCCTCATCTTTATTGCTGTCCTGGTAATTTCAGCAGTTCTCATCTACCTGTTCGTCCCAGAAACAAAAGGGAAGTCAACCTCCGAAATCACAGAGGAATTCAAAACACACCGATTTAAGAAGAAACGTCATCAGACTGCGGAGAAGTATGCTACTGAAGAAAAGACATTCTGCACCAGGCTCTGATAGGCCACCATGAGCTTAGCTTAACTTCCACTGACAAAAAGATGTGTCTCAAAATTGAACTGAAAGCTAAACTTTAACATGGACTTTTCTCAATAAAATGTAATCCAAAAAGTAATCCACAGATAGTTTGTCATTAATTCAAGTAGCCCTATTTTATATTCATCTTTGCTTTTCATGGTGAGAGACAATGGCCCCTTCCTTGAACAGCTCTGTAGCAGGAAGACATCAGTAACCACAGACACTTCTCAGAACTGGCACATGGAAAACATTTTCAGGCATAACACATCCATTTTATTTCAAGCCTTTCTCCTTTGCTATCATTTCAGAGAAGCAGGATTTGTCTCTATGTTTGTTGCTTTGTAAGAAAGCTCTGTGCAGGATTAAAAGCAGGATGAAGAGAGGGTGAAACATAAACATAGTCTTTGCAAACAATTTTCATGTCATCTTTTTATGATCACAGAATCACAGAATCACAGAATC
>NW_010177776.1:0-359 GCF_000695765.1 Mesitornis unicolor
GATAGACTGGGGGGTTCACCTGGGCACGGCCCATGGGACGACAGGAGGGCAATGGGGTCTCACCTGGGCAGGTTTGTAGGGCACAGAGGGGGCATGTGGGGCTGAGGCCGTGGGGCAGGGTGATCTCAGTCCCCTGGCTTGTGGGGCAATGGGTGGCTGAGAGGGCCGTGGGGCTGGGAGGTGACGTGGGGCTGGAGCCTTGCCTATGGCGCTGCCTGCGCTGGAGGGGATTTCCGCTGCCTTTGCTCCTGAGCCCTGTTTGCAGTTCAGTGTTGGGATTTGATGGATCTCAGGGCAATGCCAGGGCTGTGCAGGATGCCTGAAAGCATCGGGGTCGGGTGCGGGCAGCTCTGGGCTGC
>NW_010177776.1:375-3685 GCF_000695765.1 Mesitornis unicolor
TCTCCGGCTTGCCCGAAGGACGACCAAACCCTTAACGCTGCTGGCTTTTAGGGCAGAAAGTCCCATCTGCGCGTGTCGTATTTCTCCATGGATTGGGCGTTGCTGTAGAGCTCGGAAATACCTAAAGTCTTGTCTCACCTGAAGTTGGTAGGATCCTGCCCTGTGTTTGATCCCAGGGATCCTGCCCTGTGCTTGATCCTGGGGACTCTGTTCTGTTTGATCCTGGGGATCCTGCCCTGTGCTTGATCGTGGGGACCCTGTTCTGTTTGATCCTGGGGATCCTGCCCTGTGCTTGATCCTGGGAATCCTGCCCTGTGTTTGATCCTGGGAATCCTGTTCTGTTTGATCCTGGGAATCCTGTTCTGTTTGATCCCGGGTATCCTGCCCTGCTTGATCCCAGGAACCCTGCCCTGTGATCGCCACGGCCCTGGGACACGTGGTGGCTGCTCCCACACTGGAATTGCGGCCGCTGAGATCAGCGCTGCCCGTAACAGGTTTTAAAAAAGAGTCGGCTTCTCATCCAGTTCCTTCCCTTTATTGTTAATGAGAGTTTATTTAAGCTTGCCTGATAAAGTCAAGCCTTCCTAAACCCATCGCCTAAGGGGTGTCAGCCTCTTACCTATTTTTTTAATTGGCCTTTTTAATAAAAGAGAAGGGGAGGGGGGAACCGATTGGGACTGCTGCCGCCTCACGTGGTGATCGTACGATGCCGTGGCTGCCGTTCCTTCCTCTGCTCACCAATGCTTGTTGCATCATGCCTGGACCTGGGCCACGGGCTCCTGAGGAGGAATGTGCCGTGTCTCGGTGTTTATGGAAGCTCAAATTCCACCCAGGGCAAGATTTGGGGGGGGAACCCCCACAGTTGTCAGCTAAAACTCATTTATTTTATCCCTGGTCCTTAGCAGTGTTGGCTTAGAGCAAGGGCATTGATGGTCAGGAGCTGAGCAATGGGTCTGCCTTCTGCTGTAGGGTCTGACCCCTTCCTTGGGATCAGGAAAAACCCAAATTGAGGGTGAAAGAAGGGAAAATTGGACACTTAGTGCTTCCCAAAGCTTTTTTCCCCAGACTCAGTTATCCAGAAGGAAGAGGCTTTTAGCTGGTGAGGGTACTGGGGATTCCTGTGCCTCGCAATTCCTCTGCCTTGAGGCAACGTTTCCTTCTTGGGATGTTTACTGTGAGTGAAAACCGCTCTCAAATACCATCAAATACCATCCCTCGCCTTCTCCCCGTGCTTGGCGAGGCTGATATGTTAGTCAGGGATGGCAGCCCTCGGCCCTGGAGGGCTCTGTGGTGGGGTGATGGACTCGAACCGCGCTCGCTGGGGAAAGTGCTGCGGGCTGATAACCTTATCGTGAGCTTGGGCCAGCTCTCATGAAAAGCACTGAGATCCTGCTCCAGAGGGGCCTTTCCAAACAGCGGATAGTGCTGTGGTGTTGCTGTGATCACCTTCACAGCCTGGCAGGGTTTAAATAGGGAGGAAAGGCTTTTCTTCCTCATTTCCTGATGGGGACAGCGAGGCAATGGGACAGGTTACCCAGTCTCAGTCCCTGAGGACTTTCAAGACTGGAGTGGGTAAAGGCTGGGAGGTAAAAAGCAAGACTTTTCCCCTAAGATGGGTAGAAAAGCGCTTCATAAATGCGTGAACCCTCTCGGCTGGAGGAAATGGCAGCGGGAGATGCGGAGCCAGGGGCTGTTAAGGGATGAGGATTTGACGACTCCACATCAGGGTCTGGAGATTGTTTGGGGGTCTGTGCCTCGCTGTGTCCATGTGTCTGTCCAGGCCAAGCTGTGTGCTAGGGGATGTGGCGCAGGGCATCGCCCCCTCGGTCTCAGCGGTGTTGGTTCTGGGTCTGCGTCACCCCCGGCAGCCCCGTGACCACCGGACCTGCTGCAGCCGGTTCTGGCACTCACACCCTTCCTTGTACAAGCGCGGGAAGCGTTCGGGGAGGAGGAGGAGGGGTGACCAGCTCTGTAGCTGGCCTGGCTGGCTCAGGGAACATCTCAGGGGACACCTCGGTCTCTATTGTTTCAACCTTTTGAGGCAGCTTCTGACTCACCGAAGAAATATTTGCCTGAAGAGGCAGGTTTCTTGCAGGCAAATGGGAGGGAAAGGAGAAAGTGCCTCTGCCAGATTCACTACTGTGCAGCCTGCCCGGACATCATCCCCCTCCTATAACCTCCCTAGGGCTGGAGATAGGGGCAGGTTTATCCCCATTTATCTCCATAGAGCCGCTGTGCTGGTTGAGATGCGAAGGGCACCGCTCCACTTGAGGCCATGGGGTACCCAAAGGACCCCCTCCAAACTGTCCCCAAAATCCCCCAGCTGGAGTGACCTGGCCGGTAGTGTGACGAGCTGGCCTTGGCTTCCTGATCCACAGCAAGATAACGGGGATCATGCGGAAACGTTGGAGGCCGTGGTGTCCCCGGAGCAGCCCGGGTGTTTTTTGTGGGCACACGAACCAGCCTTGACACGGGGCCGGTTTCCTCCCCACAAACGCCCTCCCTTGTTCCCCTGCCGTTTTCTTTGGTGCTGTTGGTCCACGTGCTCAGAAATTGGGGAAGCAAAGGTGGCCTGGTGTTATCCTAAGGAAGCGTTAGGGAGCCTTTGCCTTGCTGATAACCTGGCACGCAGGAATCCCTCTGCAAACCTCCTCTGCAAGGAAATAACCACCCTGGTACGGGGAAAGTGCCCTTCATTTCATCAAGGGGAGGTTTGGCTGCCACGACCGGCAGCTCTGAGCCATCCTAGGCAAAGCACCTCCTGTCCTTTTCTTTCTTCCCTTCCCTTGTGGTTTTTAACCTGGGTTTTTCTGTGTTTTTTTAACGGCAGGCTGCTTTGGGAGCTACAGCATCACCGAATAAGAGGGACAAGGCGGATCCCTTGGACACAAGCAGCGAAAGGGGAGAGTTTTATTACATCGCAGACAGTGGTCTCTATTGCGAGAAGTGCCCTGCGGGTAAGATGGTCTCAAACATCCATTGCACCATGTGCAGCTTTGCTGTGTTTCTACCTGCAGAGCTGGCACATCCTTGCTCCTCATGAGGAGGCAGTGGGTGCCCCTGCTTTGCTGTTGTGAGATCTAAGGACTCTTTATGGGAACATTTTGATAGTTCCTAATTTGCCTCTTAACTTCACTGGGAATGGAAACCTCTCCCTGTCTGCAAAGCCATCTCCATGCTCTGTGTTCACAGATACACCCTTGCTGTCTCCTCCTCTTCCCCATCCACCCCTTCTTGCAGGGAGCTACGTTGGAAACCACTGCACAGAGCAAAATGGCTCCAGCCGCTGTTTTCCATGTAAAGAAGGTGA
>NW_010177776.1:3744-9510 GCF_000695765.1 Mesitornis unicolor
TGTGAGGGGGCGATGGTGGCTGAGGGCCGGGCTGGGTTCAGCTGACTGGAGACCTCTATTGAAGAGGATGGGAGCAGGCAGTGCTCCCAAATTGTGGCTCAGGGTGCAGGGAGCAGGCTGGGTGCAGCAACTTGACCTACATCTGCATTCAGTGCAGCATCCCTTGTGCAGAGCTTGGGTGTGAGACCTCCAGGCAGCAAGAAGCAGGAGGAGAGGGGGCTCATGGCAGCGTTGGGGGGTGCTGGGGGGGTTTTTGCTGTGAGCATTTCATAGTGGACAGGTTGTGGTTGGAACTGATCATCTTAAAGGTCTTTTCCAACCAAATGGTTCAATGATTCATTGCTTTTCTCTTGGGCATGGTGAGACGTGGGGTGGGAAAGCATAAGGGTGAAACTCAACAGCAGAGAGGGACTTGGCCTTGCAGGCCAGCTTGAGTTGTTAGCTGTGTTAATGAAGCAGTGGAGGTAGTGCTGTCTCCTCTCACCCGCAGATCAGGTGGAGCTGCATCGCTGCCAAAGAGCCAGCAACACGCAGTGCATCTGCAGGAACGGCACCTTCTGCTCCCCAGACCACCCCTGCGAGATGTGCCAGAAGTGCCGGCCCCGGTGAGTGCTGGGCGATGCTGGGGGGGTCCCACTGGGATCTGTGCTGGGACCCCCAGCCACTGAGCCTGCCCCTTCTCCCCTTGTCCAGGTGCCCCAAGGGTGAAGTGGAGCTGGCTCCCTGCACCCCACACAGCAACCGCCGGTGCGGGCCCCCCACTGACACCTCCTCAGGCTCCTTCAGTAAGTGGGGGGCTGCTGGATGATGGGGAACACAAGCTGAGGGGTGGAGGTACAAGGTGGTGCTAAGGAGACCAAAAGCAGCTCCCCACGTGCTCTTCTATATGCTTTAGACAACTGGATCGTGCCTGTTGTGGTGGTATCTGTGGTCCTGGTTGTGCTCTTCTTCTGCCTCTGGATGTTCCTCTGCCGCCCTTCCCCAGGTGAGCACCGGGTGTGGGGGGTCCCCCGGTGTCGTCACCCAGGCTGGGGGCTCTGGGTGGGTGGGAAGAGGGATCTGCCTGGGGGAAATGGGATCACAGCGCCGTTTTTGTCTTCCAGGCGATGGGAGAGACCTGAGTGGGAAGTCCTGCAGCGTGGTGGTGAGTTACTGGGATGGTGGTGGGCAGGGGGGGCATCCTTTGCTCCCCACTCAGCTCCTGGGAGGGCTGGGGGGGTCCTTTGCTCCCCACTTGGCTCCTGGGAGGGCTGGAGGAGCAGGGGGATGAGTCTGATCCCTGCAGGGATGTGGTAGAGCAGAGGAAGGGCTGTGGTAGAGCCCTGCTGTACCACAGCCCCCTCACCAGCACCGTTAACCCTTCCCTCGCAGAGGTGCTGGCACATCCAAGGTCCCCAGTGGGGTTAAAGGGAAGGGTTGTGCCGTACTGGGGCCCCTCCAAGCTGAAGAGGAGCTGGAGGTGGCATCCCCAAGGGGCCATGGTGAGCCCCGGGACCACCCGACTCGGCCGGTTTGTGCTTCTCTCCTGCCGCAGGGTTACCTGGTGCGGCAGCTGACGCGGTTCCGGCGGGGGGGCGCGGGGACGCAGGACAACCTCCGCAACGAGCGGTTCTCCCGGGACCAGCGTCTCCTCGGGGCGTCGGGTTCGGTGACTCCCAGCGCTCCGGGGCCGGAGGTACATCAGCTTGTCCCTCTGCTCTGTCAGCCTCAGCTGAGGTCTGGTGCTTTCCTCTGCCTTCACCAAGCTGATCGGCTTGGGGAGGCTTCCAGGGCTGGACCACGGAGACGGCGAGGGATCTCTTGTGCTTCTTTTTGGGTTCAGGACTGCAAAATCTGCTCCTTGCAGTCAGGTGCCAGTGTCCTCTGCAGATTCAATGCTGATGCTGGGCAAACAGACAGCTCTGCCCTGCTTGTGGCTCGCTGTCATCCCAAAGCTAGGGAATAATGGGTGTCCTGGGGTGTCTTCTGCTCCAACAGCCCCCAGAGAGAAGGAGATGTCTCCCCCCGCCCCATTAATGGGGTTTGGGGACAGTGTTTATGCCCGGTGGGTGCTGTAGGATGTTGTCTTTCCAGGTGACGGTGCCAAGGACCTCGTATCCCAGTGCGAAACCCAGAAGGAATCTGGTTCCAGCGCAAGGAGAAGACCCCGTTAAAGGTAAGCGTTGGAGCCCAGGGGATGTGCTGGGGGTCAAGGAAGGGATGAGCCTTCAGGATGAGCTTCCTGGGGAAAAATCCTTTGCCTCAACTGCCCTTGCCCTACCCTTTCCTCTGAGCTTTTCCCTTCCACCTCTCCAGTTTTACGCCGCTCCTTCGAGCTCTTTGCCCAGGACGTGCCCTACAAGGACTGGAAGCGATACGGCCGAGCCCTCGATCTGGGGGAGAACGACATCGCCCTGGCGGAGACGAACGACAGGCACTCGCACGAGCCCTTCTTCCAGATGCTGCACATGTGGCAGAACAGGGAAGGGATGAACGCCTCAGTGAACACGCTGCTGGAGACGCTGCACCAGATCAACCTCAGGGGCATCGCAGAGGACATCTCCTCCAAGCTGGTCCAGCAGGGATCCTTCCAATACGAAACGAGCTGAGGAGCAGGGCAGGCCCTGCATCCCCCAGCTTCAAACTGAAACAAAGGATACCTCTAAAAACACACGGGATTTTATTTTTTTTTGGTGTAGCTCTTCTGTAGCACTTTTTTTGGAAGCTGTTGTACAGCTCGGCTGAGCCAGGAGGAGTTGATCTCTTCATCAAGCACAAACCTCACGGTCCTCTCTGCTGGAGCTATGGGCTCGACGTTGGTGCTTCCTTACGAAATCCAAGCTGGTTCCTTGATTTCACTGGGTCGACACAAAGAGCCTGACAACTGTTGCAAGCTGCTTCTGGGACTGTCTCCCTAGGAAGCACTGGTACTCTGTGGACGTCTTTAGGATCAGGGCAGAGAAGGGCCTTTGCAGGATGAAGGCATCCCTGTGGCTTTTAACTGGATTTTTAACTTCTCTGGGGGGGTTCCTGGCATCATGCAATGGCTTCTGCTTGTAGGACATCTCTAAGCTGGCTGGCAAGCTTAATACTGTACGCTTGGTGGGCAAGCTTTAAGTGGGGTTTGGGGTTATTTTCTCAAAGCAATTGGCTCAGTTGCCTTTTATCTGATAGTGGTTCTGCTTGCTGTTGGGAACCAGTTTGAAACTGGACTTGGAGGGGAGAGTGGGAGTGGTTTCTTTACTCTGTGATCACTGGGGTAAGTAAAGGGCCAGGGCAGGGAGTGAGTGGGCTCCTCCTCGGAGTAAGGATGGGGAAAGGCAGCAGCAAACTATGGATGTGTCAGAAACCTCCTCCATCACCATGGTCAAGTCAGTTCCCATTCCCTTGGCCATGGGGTGGCTTTGCTGTCCCTGTGTTTCCAGCCAGCGTGGAAAGGTGAATGCACTGAGGTCCAAATGTGACCATGGGTGCCCAGCACCCGTCCTTCAGCTGCATGGGTCGCTCCCCAAACACTTTCCCCCTTGCTCAGGCCCTCAAACAAAGCTCAGGGACAACTTTGCTGGAAAAAACTACTGCATTACTTGAGCTGGCTCCATGTGCTGCCACCCTGGTGCAGCCCGGCCTCCCCCAGGACCCGTCCCCAGTGTGGTGGGGCAGGGTTGGGGGGCATCGCCCACCCCTCTCTGCAGCCAGGGCTGCCCCATGCCCATCCCACCCACTGCCACCCCTTCAACACTTAACTAAAAAATCTTCTCCGGAAACTAAGCAGAATGTTTATTTGTTTATTTAGTAATTGCAAAGATGTACAGATAGTAACTTAAAAGCTAGTATAAAAATATTGTTGTTTTTTTTTTTACTGTGCATGATTGTGTTTTTATACAGAGCTCTGGCCCAGCCAGTTCGCTATTCCCAGTTTTTACATGACTTATTTATGAAGAATAAAGTTTTAAAAAAAAGCCTCCTGACTTCTCATCTCTTTTATTTCCCCAGCTTTGCTCTGCCGTAACGCTGGCAATGCTCTGTCCTAGGGCACCACAGGAGCTGGACCCAGATGCTCAGCAGCCGCTGCACGTGGCGCTGGGGACCCAGCCCGTGGCATGCTGCTGGGAATGGTCCCCACCAGCGATGCTTCTGCCAGGGAAAGTCCTCAGCAGCCGCCCTGGGCTCTGCTTTTATGCTTACACCGTGAGTCCCGTGCTTTTTTTAGTTGCCTGCAAACGTAGGAGGCTGAAATCTCTTGGGGTCTGGGACCCCCGTGACAAAACCGCTGTCGTCGGAGGGGTCCGTGATGCTCCTCGCTCCAGCTGCACCGAGCCAGGGCTCTGCGTGTCGCGATAGCTGCGTTGCAAATCCATGCAGTGCTTAGTGAGGAAGGGGCTCTGCTCGCCCCAAAAAGCCCCCCGAGCTGCCCTGCCAGCCTGCACAGTGATCAGATTCATCCATAACGCAGGAGCAAGTGGGAAAAGCAGGAGCTTTCGGTGATGTGCCTGTCCCAGCTGCCTCCCAAGCATCCAAACTCGGGCAGGGACGTGCAGGATTTAGTACCAGGACATGAGACTCGGGTCCCAGCCTGGGGAAGGCAAACGGGACTCGGAAGCAGCGGCGAGTGCACGGATTCGAAAGGGGAAGAAACTCCTCGTCCTACCTGCTGGCTGGTGCTGCAAAGGGTGGAAACACCGAGCGTCAGCTCCCCAGAGCTGCAACGTCCTCCTGCGTCGGTGACTGAGGACAAGCGTGGAAATGAGGGACTCCAAGGTGCTCCACGAGCCGGGATAGAGGAGCAATGTGGAGCAGGAGGGGACACCACAGAGAGCATCCCTGCCCGGAGCATCCCCATGTGCTCGCTCCAGCAGCCAGGGATGGACTCAGAGGAGCTTTCCCCTTCCCGGCTGGAGAAGGTGAGTGGAAATTTGGGTCCTGGCCCTTCCATGCTGCCTTCTCCTGCCGCACACCCGCAGCATCGTGCACCTACAGGGACACGGGTGGGCCATGCAAAGTCAGTCCGATGATAAAGCCACCTCTGCGTATAAGGGTATTTTTTTTTGGGATGGTTGGATCCTGCAACGCTTCTTTGCTGTCCCTGTCCATCGCGGGGGGCGCAGGGGCACAGGGCTGGCCCCGTGTCCAGGCGCTTCCTCCCAAACACACAGGGACCACGCCGGGCTTTTAAAATACCATTTATTACAATGGAGCCTTCGAGGCTAAAAACCCAAGCCGGGGGCCTGGGGTTGGTTTCTGGTGTGGCAAGTTGAGGGTGGGGCGTGGGTTTGGGGTCGGTTTAGGTGGTGTTTTTTTGCTTTAAGTTTTTTTTTTAAAAAGAAAAAGATGAAAACTTTTTGAGGCAGGGAGGAGAGGGTTCCTGTCCCCTCCTGCTCCCCAAAATCAGGAGACCCCACTTGTGGTGTTGCAGTGCCTGAAGGTATTTGAGGACCGGGGTCCTCTGCACCCTGCCTGACCCTGCTGCAAGCCCAAGGGGGTGGCAGGACCCCCACAGCGGCTCTGGCTGCTTGGGGGGGTGAGATGCTGACGGACAAATAGATCATATCCCGCAGCTTCTGGTTATGGTTTAAAAGTGGAAGCGGGACGGGTTTCTTCTTCTTCCTCATGCTGATGTTCAGAAATAATAACAAAAACCCCAAAAGAAAAGCACAACACAGCCCTCGTGCTCCTGTAAACGTGAGTTTCTCCTGCAGCGTGGCCCCTGCTGCGGTGAGGGCAAAGCAGGGCTCCAGGAGCACTAGGGGCTGATGCTCGGCCCCCAGCCCCTCTGCAGGGGAACGGGCC
>NW_010177776.1:9725-12477 GCF_000695765.1 Mesitornis unicolor
ATGAAGGAGAGGAAGAAGGGGAGGAAGAGGCGTTCCAGAAGAGCCACCGCCTCTTGGGTTGCCGTTTGAGGTGGAGGTAGTCTTCCTTCTCCCGCTCCTTCTTCGCCCGCTGGTAGTGATCCTCCTCCTTCAGGTACCACACCGGCGGCCAGCGGTGCTTCTCAAAGTACTCCTGGTTCTCTGCAGGGAGACGGGGGGGGTGAGGGCAGTGCCAGGACCACCAGGACCCACCCCATCACCCCCCTACCCTGGTCCCCGCTCACCTCCTGACATGGCCTTCATGTCCCGGGGGAACTTGCGGCAGACGTTGTTGTAGTTGGTGCAGATGTGGTGCAGGCACCAGTCGGCGAGCTGGTAGGCGCAGTGGAACTGGAAGAGATGGAGCCGGTGTCAGAGCCACCACGGCACAGAACACCAGGGATTCACCCTACTCCTCCACGGACATCCAAAACCAGACCTGGATGTCCTCTGCCAGGTCAGCACCATCCCCTGTCCCACCGTGTCCTACCTGCGCCAGCTCCAGGAACACGAGCACGTCCCCATCGATGTCCACCATCATCTGCGCCGCCTCCATCAGCCCGGTGACCGTGTACTGCTCTGTGAGGGGACACACAGGGTTACAACCAGGACACGGCGATGGCAGGCATATGGTGATGCCACCGAGCTTGGGGACAGCAAGGGCACCCACCCCGACTCACCGGTGAGAGCCACCAGATGGGGCAAGCAGAGGCGGTTGGCGAGGATGATGAGCTTCATGTCATCCAGGTCGGGGCTGGAGCTGAACTGCCCGGTGTAGAGGTACTCCAGCACCGCCCGCATGCAGCTCTTGCTGGTGTAAGGAAGTGCCACCTGCGAGACACGCAGCGATTGTCACCCCATGGCCGTCCCCAGCTGTCCCAAACCTTCCCAAATCCCAGGGCTTCTCCTCACCTCGTTAGTGGAGCTCTCCACAAAGGGGCCGCCGAACATCACGGCCATCCAGTCGCAGCTGGAGATGAGCAGGGGCTTGTGGGCACTGATAGCACCGTCATCCAGCACGAAGGTGACATCTGGGGACAAGCAGAGGGATGCTACCGGGACCGTCCCCATCACCCAGCGCTCAGCCACCCCCTGCCAAAAAAGGTCTCGCGCCAGGGACAGCAGAGGGAATATCCTACGGTTTGTCCTAAAAACCTCTATATTTTTTCCCCCAGCATCTCCCACCGGCTCAGAGGAGCTCGGGGAAGGGCCCTGGTGGATTTCCAGCTCTTCTGAGGGATTTTCCCAAGGCATATCCTGATACATTTGAAAGCAAAGGGGAAAAACCCAGGAAGCAAACGTCTCAGCCAAACACGAGTCCTTGGGAGAGCTGGGAAGGACAATGGGGATCTTCTGTACCCCCTAACTCTGCTCTCCATCCCCAACCATTGCTTGTCCCTGAGGGGCACCAGGGCCAGCACGTATCTGTCCCAACAGTGACAGCTTGACCACATCAAGGTCCATCCTCAGGAGACAAATTCAGCTGGAGGGAAGTTAATGCACCCCCCCCAAACGTCACCCTAAAGCATCACAGCACGTGGTGCGTGGTGGAAAGATGGGCCAGGGAAGTCCTCCCAAGGCCACGTTGCTCCTCATAAATGAGATGACCCTGTGAAAATCCTGCCCCGGGAGGGAAGGAAGTTGCTTTTGCTGCTTTCCTGTAAATAAACAGAGCTGTCAAGCAGGCTGGGGGGGGCAGGAAACCCTGGGGAAGGGCCATTACACTCACACTTTCTGGAAAAAAAAAATGCTATAAACATCCCAGAAATGCACAATGTGACCAAAAACCCCAGGGAAGAAGAGTGAGCATCTGCAGGCTCACTGCATGGAGCAAAGCCAGGAGCTCCGAGCCCCTCCATCCATCCAACAGAACCCCCCCAAAGGGAGGCGGTGCTCCCCCTCGGCTCGGAGTCGTACCCGAGAAAGTCCCCTTGGCCAGGCATTCCTTCACCCGGTTGGTCCTCCGGACGTGGAAGGCTTTGGTGATCTCCTGGTTCATGAACGCCTCGTTGTTGAGGATGTTGGCCACCATCATCCGGAGGTCGAACACCTCCAGCAGCTCAGCGATGTGAGCAATGTGCATCAGGTCCCGCTCGTTCTCATCCAGCTCCCCCGTGTACAGGTACTTCAACACAGCCCGGAAAGGACCCGGCTGGATGGACGCGTCCATCTTCACCACCACCATCAGCTTGGACTTGTAGGTCAGCGGATCTTCTGCCATCTCTTCCTGGATGCTGGTGAACGCCCGGCTCCAAGACGAGAGGTCCCTTCCCCGCCGCAGCCCGCGCTCCCCGTTCTCGTAGCGGTTGCCCCGGAGGATCCCGTCACTGGTGGAGGCTCTAAGGCACGGTTTTCGCTGGCCGGATCCAGCCTCCTCGGTGCTCTCGCAGATATCGAAGCTGGCGGCTCGGAGGAGGAAATCCCGCCCGTGGTGCCTCTCCTCTTGGTGCAGCATCCGCTCGGCGGCCGCGGTGACAGCCCCCCCGAAGCCGTGCCCCGCCGTGCTCTGCTGGTCCTCCTCGCTCAGGTCCATGAGGAACAGGTCGTAAAATTTGGAGGAGGAGGTGGAGAGGTAGATCTTGTGTGCGTAGATTTTGATCTTCTCTTGCAGCACCAGGATGACGTCCGCGCACAGGGGGTCCTCCAAGAGGTGGGCTGGGCGCTCCTCGTTGTTGGAAGGGGGGTCGGGGACAATGATGATGGGCGGAGGGGGCTTGGGGGGCAGGAAGGGGGC
>NW_010177777.1:0-23534 GCF_000695765.1 Mesitornis unicolor
GCAACACGGGGTGTGTGGGATGTAGGGGCGTGTAGGGTTTGGGGATGCAAACGTTTAAAATTGTAAGGTACCTGTTTGAAGTCACTGTACCTTTTTTTTAAAAAAAAAATACTATTTTTACGGTAAAGGTAGTAGAAACTCCCCTGGCCGCACGTGGGTGTGACTGTCGGCGCGGCGCTGCGGGGCGCGGCAGCGCCCAGGGGTGCCTGAGGCAAACCTCCGGCTGTCCCGGCGTCGCGGTGGTGTAGGGCGCTCCTAGCCTCCGCTATACAAATCGTGCGTAAAATAGCTTTAAAAAAAGGTCCCGAGTGATGACCCGCGGCGTGGAGAGGTGCTTTGTGTAATCGAGTGGGCGCGGCAGAGGCAGATAGGGTGTGTCTGTTGATATTTCGTGTCTGTGGTTTAGTCGCATCCCCCAGTTTTGAGGTGCTGTTAAGTCAGAGGTAACTCGGGTTAGGTCTTGGGCAAACATCGACTGTTGAGCTGTAAGATGGGTCTTAGGAAATAGCAGTTCAGCTCTGCAGGTGACTTGGAGAGGGAGGCATCTTAAGGGTTGTTTCTCAGTGTACTCTTTTTTTCAAAGGATGCAAGCTCAATTGTATGTTAAAAAAACAGCTCTACCTTTTAACCTTCAAGTTTTACTTATGTTAATAAAGATTATGGGAGACTACTTTTCCCTGTGTTTTCTTTAGTAGCTAGGCCAGTTAAAACCTCTGGCAGAACTAATTTTCACTTTGTGAAAGTGCAGAAACTACTACATATCTGAAGTAAATGGATATGTGAAAGCACAGAAGATGAGTAAGCTGTGCTTTCAGTAAATACTGATGTACCATTGGCATGCTCAGATTGCTTAGTGTCAAAAGATGGGGTTTTTTTTTAAGCTGCTTTGTTTTTTTAAACAAACAAAATAATTCCTCACCTCCCCTTGGGTGGAAAATGACATACACAGTCATGGGGATGTACATGGAGAAAAAACGGAAGAACTACCGAAAACTGATGATCTTGTGTGAGCAAGAGTGAGAAACTGTCACAAAACAAATAACAGCCTTGTCCAGGCTTCTGATTTTGTATTATACATGTGCTTTGATTACTAGTTTTATTCGTTTGGTGGAACTGCTGGTGCATACTGATATCTCAAACACAACTTTGGAGATGTATACAGAAACAAAAATAATAGTTCTCCTGAATGTGCTGATGAAAGTTATTTTGAGCTATTTCTAGGGTGAATAGGATAGACTGAAGAACGAGTGTTGTTTTCTGAAGGTAAGAATTGGCATAAGAGATTTTCTTAGGTTTCTATTCTTAAGTGTTGTCATACGCTGGAAAATGTCAGAGGAGATGTGTTTCTGGTCTGTTTTGTCCTCAGAAGTATAATTAAGACTGAGTAGATAGACAGCCAGAGACGCTCTCTCTGTTTTTGTAAAAAAGCCAGATGCAACCAGCCTCAGCTGAGTGGTGGAAGAATGTAAACATGGCTTGGTACTGATGGGAAGTTTTGATTAGTTGCCACACCATTTACTTGATAAGCTTAAGACTTTGCTTTGCGTTGGCCTGCCTGCTTTGTTTTTAACAAATCAGTCATTTTGCTGCGTTAACTGACTTGGCCAAGTCCAGTTCTTTATTCAAACTTGGTTAATTAAGCTATACTTACTGTGGGTAAGTATAAGGATACTAAAGGAAGCTGCACTGATTTGACCTCATCACTATGGTTGTAATGCGCTGGTGGATGTTTGTGCATGCTCAGTGCAATTTTGTTTAGCAATGTTTTGCACCGGTGCTTGTGATACGACACTTGTGTTCATCGCAGTGCTGTAAGATTTTAACTGGGCAAAAGACAGCTGCCAGAACTCTTCTGACTCGAGTTCCTTGGGAAGATTTTGGGTTCATGTCAAAATAGCTGACCATGGGCTTCCTTAAGCAAACCAGTTGAAGCAGCTTTCTAAGCAAGCTACCTATGTCTCTTTCTTGGGCCCTGTATGAAAAAGAAATTGTGGGCTTTCATTTGCAAATAACTTCAATTCAGCCTGGCATCATCTATACATTTTCCAGTGTTTTACTATTCCATTTTTTTGAATTTTGCTGTTACCTGATTTGTATTGTCTCAGAGCTGTAGCAGGATAATATTCTGCTGCTGAGAAGCCTTGAGCTGGATCAGTTAATAGCATCTGCTTTAACTTCAGTTAAGCATTTTAAAGCCGTTTAATTGGCATGTTATATTGCAGGAATCTGCATGTTTACGTGTTAGCTGCGCTGGAATTTTAGATATTACGAGTCAGTTTGCTCCATTGTGCTGTTCTTCTGTGGGATCTGAATCCTCCACAGTTCCTTCTCTGTGTTATCTTGCATGAAGATTACAACTGTTTTTGTATGTAGATACTCTTATGGGATGAGCAAAAATGATGGTAATTTCATTTCTTGCACCGTTTTTTTAGCAGCTCACTAAGCCAACCTAGATTTCTGTATTTTGAAAAATTCTGTATCAAAGTAACTTAATTAACATAAGCTATGTAAATTTTCCCCTTGGACAGCAAGGAATACTTTTTTTTGCCAAGAGTATTGCATATAAATAGTTTATTAAAAGCATAAAAGAGATGAGCATACATGACTTGTTTTAAGTGTGAGACTGGTATCTGACTAGCATAGTACATTTGTTTATGGTAGTTTTCATCTTGTGAACTCTGAATGTCTGTGCTCCAGCCACCAGCGATTCTGCCTTGGGCTGCAAGAGTGTACAGTGTATTTGTTCTTATTTGGAGCTCTGCCCTGACTGGATGCCCCTGCTGCTTACAGAGGACAGAACATATATGGTTGCCTTTACCCTTTCTGATTCTCTCTGCTGTACTGGGGAAGTGAGAGGGTGCCTGTTGTTACAATGTGACTGAGAACAATTCTGGGGTTTTGGGATACCAATTTCGTGTTCTTTTAGTTAAAGGTATTTTTATGGTGTCTACTAGGTTGTGATACAGAGACAGAAATTCTCTTTGTTTACAGAAGAAACTGTTCTTCAAATGCAACACCTGCATGTGGTAATGACTTAGTGAACTGTATCTTGGTAGCAGTATGTTACAGAGCTTTTTTGTATTGTTGTCGTTGTCCTCAAATCTGGGAAAGTCATTCATAGTGTTGGTGAGTGGAGACTTGTAAGTGACTGTGTTCCTGTCTGTGTTTCTCAAGTCACACCTACAATTTGAATTGGGAATCCTAGATACCTCTGTGATAGGACTGTTTGCTGGGTGACTGCAAAACACTACATTTGATGAACAAGTCCAGGAGCTTAGGCTGGTCTACAAGCATCTTGTTCCCACCTGTCTCCTTTTCTTTCCCTTTGTGCTTTATGCTTCCTGCATCGTCTTTGAAGAAGCTTGCTCAACAAATGTAGTTGGCTGCTGGGCCTTAAAGCTAGGAGCTGGTTGTAAGATTCAGATGAATTCCTTGCTCTGACTCCAGCCTTTTCTGTATGTTGTTTGCAGAAGTCTTACATAGGGGATATACATTCTACATGAACTTTAGTTACATATAATAGAGAAAGGGAATGTTTTTCTTTATCTCTTTTTCTTGGAAAAGGGAGGGCCTTTGTCCCATAGCGGACTGAATATACTCGTAGACATTACATGCCCTGGCAGTTTCAGCATGAGTCCCCTTGCAGTTAGCATACCTTCTGAAGACTAATCTTGGACTGCCTTGTCACCCTTGTTTTGTAGGAAGTATGCTTGTATCCAGCACTGTATCTAAGGCACAGTAAATTCTTCTGCTTTGTGGCAAGAGTTCAAACTACTTTAGCCTGACATTTTACACTTACAGTAATATACAGGAAATGCCAGCTATTGGTTCTATTTTTTCCCCAGCAGGTTTCACATGCTCTACAAACTATTTTCTAAATAAATAAGATCCCAGCAGGTGAAATGAATTATACAGCTGCTCTGCATTGACTCTGAAGTTCATCTTAGTAAATTAAATCTGGTATTTATGATTGGTAGAATTTTCTGGAGTGAACTTGGTTACAGGGCTGTCAAAATCTTTCTCCCATGGCCAGGCTTTCTTCCTTGGTTTGTCACCAGTTGCTGGCCAGGGTCAGAACTGTGTGCTTGTATGTATGTGTGTCAGTGTATTTTTATATCTCCGACTGTACTAGATACAACTCATTTTGTTCTAATGGTTAGCATGCAGTTAGAGGACCTAATCAATCCTTTCCTTACTACACTACTGGGCAAATCTGGAAATGCCATTTGCTGTGACCACTGCATTGGAATATTGTCAACGTAGGTGTCTGGTTTAGCCGGTCAAATGTCTGCTCCCTGCCAAGGAAGCTATCAAAGACATCCACCAGGGAAAACTCCACTTGTGTTGGCACCAGTTGCCAGCAGCCCCTAAAGGAAGCCTCACAGACTGAAAGTCTCAAACGTGCTTCTTGGCAAACGTTTTGGGTGACAGGTTCCAAGATGCTTGGCTTTCACAGTACTATTGAACATCATCTATGCACGCAAAAAAGCATCTACACTTTGTCAGGTTCACCTGATGGGGCAGTTTCTCTTCTAGCAAAAGAAAGGATTAAGCTTGACTGTAATGCTGGAATAACTATAAATGAGAAAAACACAGTTCTGATTTTTGAGTTGCATGTAATTCCTTTTTTTTGAAAGTTCCAGATAGAGTTTCAGTTTGTTGTTTGATTGTTTTTCCCTTGGCTTTCTTCTTAGAGCAGGCTTGCAGGTTTCTTAAACTTGCCTGTCAAACAAACAAAAAACCAGACAAAAAACCCCCAATAAACCCACACCTAAAAGACTTCAGTATTCTTTCTGCTGTTTATAGTAATCCTGTCATTATTTGGTATAATGACTTTATAAATCATACAGCCAGGTACTGACTGTACACACATCTTATCGACAGTGCAGTTTTTGGTTTGTTTTCACAACCTAGTAAACTGTGTAGTGACCACATTGGCCTATTTAAAAACAGAATGGGGAAGGGCAGGCAAAGATTGACATGCTGATAGCGTTTTCCACCTTTGTTTTTCCCTTCCACACCCACTCCCAGTTTTGGGAGAACGTGCTGTGAGGTACCTTTCTTGAAAAGGCAGTTTGAGATTTATGTGCATGAGCTGCAGCCCCAGGCATTAAGCTGGTGCTAGCCTCGAGCCTAATGATATATGCAACGTGAAGCTAGTTATTTTTTTGTTATTTATATGTATTATTTGAACACATTGATATTTTTTTTCCTACCACCTCTGAAAGGAATGCTTCTTATGGAACTGTCCAGCAAAATTTTAACTGTGCTCTCTCTAATAAAGCCGGAAGGTGAAGAAGTTGTATGTGTTGAGGAGCCGTCCCTTGTGAAAGTGTCATTGTGAAGCATGTCAGAGGAGCGGTGCTCTGACTGCAGGGATTTTGATGTGCTCTGAAAAACCTTTTCACAAGTGAATCTTGAAAAGCTTGATTTCTGAATAGTGTTTTTATTAATGGAGTTTCTCATTATAAACCTCTGTATTTAGACAAAATTGAACTAAAGGAGGAGCATTTTCAGTATCTATGGCTGCAGTCTTCTGGGTGTCTTTGATGTAATGAATTTCCTTAAATTCACAGTGTAGGAAATGTTGCAGGACACATTGAAAATACTTTTAACTCATGTGTGACAGTGTTGATTTTGATTGTTGGTTGCCCCCTCCTCCCCAGGATTCTTGTTACAAATTAGTATTGTATCCCTTCAGAGAGGGACAGCTTCACTGAGCACCAGGCTTCTGTTCCATGTGGTTTATTAGTCTGGGTGTGTTAGTGCCAAGCATATCTACGTGGATGAATGTCCCAGCTGGGGGTTCTCGAAGAAACAGAACTAGTATGGTGTTCTGGCCCTTTGGGCTTAGGACAAAGAATAACCCACTCTGTCAGGTTTATGCTTAGTTCTGTTCACTTAAGGGAAAAAAAAAAGATCAGGATGTCATTTACCTGCTTGAGTAAATGATGGCTTTCTTAGTGAAGTGAAGAGGTGGTTGAGTTTGCTTTGAAATGGACAGTATTATTATATGTGTGGTTAGTTGGGTTTGGAGTTTGTTTTTTTTTAATTTTGTATGTGTTTGACAAAGACTGCCTCCATGCTAAATGAAGGTTAGTTATGCTTTCTTCATGCTGCCAAGCTCTCTGCACATTGTAGGATATTTCCTGTTGTGTACTGTGAAATATACGGTAAAGCCGCATAGAATTAATTTTGGTTTTGAAAACTGTAATCAGAATGATACTTTTATAATTGCTCACCTGCCTCCTTATTTATTAACTTTTTCACTGTTTAGACCACCATTTTCAAGTGAACAGACAGATAAGGAAAACACTGTGATGTTCATAGTGGCAAACAGTTTGGCTTTTAGCAATGCATTTAATGCATTATGTTGCTTCATTTTTCAAGTCTAACACTATTCTGCTCAGCTTTTGTGGTGAGTTCATTTTCTTTTGCTCGTCTGCATCGCCGCTGAGAAGGAAGAGGTAGAAATAATAAACTGCTGTCATAAGATCGCTGCTTCTGCCAGCTTCACTGGGTGCAGCATTGCTTTAAAAGTTTGCAAAAGTGCCGTGTGAATGTTTGGTCAATGTTTTTAAGGATTTCCTGTTTTAGGAAAAACTGTTGAAAATCTGTATTTCCAAATGAACTTTTTATTTTTAAATACTAAAAGGAAGTGGTGAGATAGTTAAGACTCCTTTTTTGGTCATAAGCCTGAAACAAACTGGAAAATAGGTAACTGAATTGGATACATGGTTTCATCAAACAGCCTTAAACACTGGTATTAAAAAAAACCAACCAAACCCTAAAAAACTTTGCTGTATGATTTCCAAGTGGAAAAAAGCATCCTGCAAAAAACCTAACACTTTGAATGGCAAATATAGAGCTACAACTAGAAAATGAAAGAGTTGAAATGTGCCATTTGGTAGGTCCTGACTTGTTGAAAACTGGAAGCTTTTGGAAGGTTGACTGGACAGGTGTCAAAAGAAGTAACTGTTAATTATTCTACTCAGCCTTCACAGTTGTGTTTACCATGGGGTTGTGCACATGAAGTAGGTAGGAAATGTGTTTGCTGCTGGGTGTTGGGGTTCTTGGGGCAGCATTCCAAGGAAGACTGACACAGCTTCAGTTCCTCTGTTGTCAGTGCCGGTCTTACCTCTGTGAGCCTCTTTAGCTGTAACTGAATTAGATTATAAACTCTTGGGGTTTTTTCTTCATAGTTCTTTTCTATCAGCTTAGGGAGCTTGAGCTGGCTGGATGAATGTTGAAGCTGGTGTGTGGGAGAGGTGGGACCGCCTGTCTGGCAGTGGAAGAGAGTGAACTGCTGCTTTCTGTAGCAGTGAACTATTACATGAGCTCATCTGTAAAACCTCTGCCTTAGAGATTAACTTGCTGATAGGAAAAAAGGGGAGTGAGCTGTGTAAATAAAGAAGTTTACTCTTCAGTGTAAATCAGTATGTCTAAAGTTGAATAGTAAAAGCTTGTTCTTGCTGAAAAATGATGCCAGAGCCAAAAGACTGACTCAGATTTTCGAATTCTTTCAACTTTAACTGAAACTGGAAACAGACTTTCTGTATTGGTGATATGGTCATGCTGATATAAATCCTAGACTTTCAAACACTGAAACTTAAAAGAAAAATCAATCATTGAGCTTAACATAAAAGCTGCATCTTTCTGTGGCATAATTTTGCCTCCAAATGGCAATTCAAAGAGAACTGAAACCCTTGAGACTTGCCTAAATGTCTCTAAATCTGGCCTTTTAAAATTACCACTGTAAACCAAAAGTGGATGGTAAGATCCAAGAAGTTGCACTGTAGTCTTTCAGCTATTTATTCATGGAAGCCAGCAGCTTTACTTTGTATGTGTAAAGGCAAAACAACATTTTGCTCAATTTGTGAGAGGTGCTACAAAATGCAAAGGAGTTGTGAGAAATGAGGTCTGCTCAGACAATGAGGATCAGTGAGAGAAGGAAGAAGGAGGAAAGTTTACAGGATTAAACCATACTAAAATGCTAATGTATGGAAGTTGTGCATGTCTGTAAATATTAATTGTGATTGAACAGGCATTTAAAATCTCAGAGTATGTCATGAAAGTTAGGCATCTGCAACTGACTTCAGCTTGATAAAGAAATAGTTTATGGTAGATAATGCATTCTGCGGTATCTGAAGTATGTGTATTAGTTACCTGGTTAGCTGTATACTCTTACAAAACTGATTTCATAGGCATTTTGGTTTAGTGTGGAATTTGTATCCCTGCTAGTTTCAGTGCAATAATTACAGTAGCTTAATTTTAATGCAAGTAGGCAGTATCTTTTATTCTTCATTTCCGTGGTGTCAGCTATTGAGATGGACAAGCAACAGTAAAGAGGCTATTAATATTCTCACGCTCTTGTAGCCAAAACCTTTGGAGACCATTCAGAAAAGCAGCGGGAAAAGTTATATAACATGCATTTAAAGGGTTAAGGAAAGGGAAAAAAGAAATAGGCTGTTGCCAAGTTAGTATGGGATGAGATCCTAGTCCATGTCAATTTAAACTGATTTGCTTTGTCAGTTGCTTTCCGCTATGAATTGTTGGAAGCAGGCAACCCAAGTTAGAGAAGTAGGCTACCCTGGTTCTCATGCAGTGTATTTCTCGGCAGTGCTTGGCCATAACATCAACCAATAAAGAACTGATGACTCTGTGGTGTCCCTGAATTAACCCCTTGCACCAGTCAATTGACTACATAGGGGCTCTTTTACAGAGCTTCAGGATTGTTATTGTTTGATCTCTGAAGCGAGATGGCTTGTTTACTTTAAGCCATTTCTCTCTATTCAGTAGAAATAAGAAATACTTTTACTTGGGTCATTTGCTAAGCTTTTAGAAGTGAGAATTGATGAATTCTGGTAACGTACAACACGCACAAAATAAAATCTTGAATCCTAAACCCTGAAATGCTAGCTTTTAGTTCAGCTGCATGCATGGCTAGAAGCAGCACAGTGTGTTTTGCTTTGTTGGTTATTAAACACGGGCTTATTCCCTGTTAGCCTCCTACTTTTGGTGTATTTTTAATCGGAAGGTTTAATTTATTGAACTTCCTGAGTCTTCTGTTTGTAACTTATCATTGAATTTAAAAGCTAAAGAGAAAAATTGCCTTGATGCTGGACTATTTATGATACAAAGATGCTATGTGGCTGATGTTAGGCTGTAGGATAGCATCTTCATGATGAGTTCTCTTGCAATTATGGTTGTGCTGTAATATTCCTTGTGAGTGAATTTGTTACGAACCTATACTGTTAAAGGAGTGCTGCCGTGCATTTGAAAACAGTTCTTGTAATGTTTATGACTTTAGTCTTAAAGTTCAAAAGTTGCATTAGTTTTAAACATTTGTCTTGAATCCACATTTGTTTGTAAGCATTACACAGCTCTATTGATGCACAACTAGAGATAGACAGCAGTGAAAAGCTGGACTTTCAGCTTTGGGAAAGATTAGCATGAAAAGGGTCTATATGTTCACATTTTGTTAAGCAATTTAAAATTATCCTGTGTGTATGAGCATTCTCTTGTAAGTTAACAGCACCCATCCCTACTTATCTGCTGAGTTCAGTACAATTAAGATTTCCTCTGCACCAGCTGGGTACGTGGAGTAGACAGACAAACCTGCTTTTCACAGGGACTGTTGCTTCTTCAGCGTGTCTGTCTCGTATGGTGCAGAGGTGAAAGCTCTTTTGGTGTGTTCTGTCTGATCGCTTGTTCTGTGTCTCTGCCAGTCAGTGCATTGTCCCTGCTTACAGGGATATCTGGTTCAGGAAATGATGTTAATAGAAGTTCTGTTTAAACTTCATTGGAATTTGTGGATTTGTAAGTATAAATTTGAAGGTATACTTAACTGGTTATGGATAGGAAGTGTTTGTTGGCCTTGGACCAGAAATGTCAGATTTGGGTTTTTTTGGGTTTTTTTTTGTTTTGGTTTTTTTTTGTGTTTTTTTTTTTTAAGAATGCAACACTAATTTTTTATTTTTTACAGGTTTTTTCATATCTCTTATATTTCACATCTTTTGCTGAGTGGTAGCTTTTCACCTCCTGTTGCCTCTTCTGGTTTCTAGTTTCTTTTCAGCATTTTCAAATTCTTCATCTCAGGATTCTTAATTAGAATTCTGTATTGTGATTTATCTGGTGAGCAGCATTGTAGAAGCCAGAAGCAGCAAAACTAAAATTACCACATCTGCCTCTTGATAGGTCATCACAGATATTTTTCTCTCTCTTTAGTATTTTTAGTTAAATAATTAATTGCTTGATAAAATTACGTGTCACAAGTCATCTATATGCATGACTGCTTTGTGGACCAGCACAAAGTTTGAGGAACAGCAGTTATTGTTGTGCTTCCTCATGTCCGTCTTGGGCTTAAAACTCCCTTTGCCTCTAGGCTGGAGCACAGGAGCTGGGAAAACTGCTCTGTGCTGGAAGGAGTGGTGCTCTGCTGGCTCTGTCTCCATGTGATCCCACTGGTGCTGCTGGTGGCCCTGTTTCCTTCAGGTGTACTCGCCTTTCAATGGTAGTTCCAGAGCAGTTGCTTGGTCTCAGCTGCAGAAACATCTCCCTTCTGGGTTTGTGTCCAGCAAACCTTGTGTGTACTCCCTCATGTTAGAACCATGCTGAAGGCAGACCGAAGGCATGTCTAACCTGTCCTTACTTTGCACAAACTTTGTTTCTCTTAAATGAAGCAAAACCTCCTGTAATTAATTGACAGTTCTGAAATGTTGTCTTCTTAAAGAATTAGAACCTGACTTCAGTTCTTTCAATATAGCTTTAAGGGGGTTTGTGTGTGTGTATACAACTGCATCAAAATACAGCTCTATTGTGCTCGTATGCGTATACATACCTGTGTGTATCTTTTTCTTAAAGATATGGACATTGGTAGTTGGTTACCTGCTGATGGTTTCATTCAAGTGGAATATAAGCACTGAACGTTACTTAAAAGCAGTCTCTGTCCCTGTCTGGATCATGCTGCTCTTTCACTTAGGTGAGTAACAAGAAGTTATTGTGTCTGCTGGGATTCTGTTGTCTTGCAAACAAAACTGCTTACTTGCTCTTCTGCTAAATCTTTATGATGGAGTCTTAGGTGAGCTGCAGGGTGTTTTCTCTGCTCAGTCATTCTGGCTCCATGTGGCCAGAAGGGAGCGTTGGAGTAGGGAGTGGGAAGACATCGAGATGCTGAGCTATGTGTGTCTTCTGCTTCGCCTGCCCTGTTTCTCCTTTCCATGATTTTCCCTTATTTGGCTCATGGACCTGGTATTCCCTGATGGTGGGGAAGGACTGAGGCCACATGTGGGTGGATTGAGACTTTCACTTGTGTTGATTTTCAATATTATTATTCTCTTCAGAGCCTGTCATTAACCAAGGCTGAAGCTGTAAAATGCATTTAGTAGTAGTAATAGAAGCAAAAAAACTTCTATCAGTAGTCAACGAGCATGTTGATATAGTATCAACGATATCAAATAAATGTGCCAGTACTTTGTATAGTCTGTTAATACCAATATAATTGTAAGGATCTGTTAGTATTAGATTTATTTAACATATTTAATATAACAAATTACGATACTATATTATCATATCAAACTTTATGGTAGGAGTATCAGGCAAATAATAGAAGACTCACAATGAAAGGTTTCACAACATACTTCATTATTTATTTTGTTTTAGCAGCAGGTTTTAAGGCTTTTTCTGACCATGTGGAGACACTTTTCGTGAGGTTTTAAGATACAAATAATGACTACATCATTTGCTTACATTTTGATGGTCTTGTATTTGCTGGAAGTACTGGCTGAAAAGCCAAAATGCAAGAAGGCTCTGCTTGATGCCACTCTGTGGAGTTCTAACATAAACATAGGTTGTTTTTTGTTTTTTTTTTTTTTGTGGGGGAGGGTGGTGCATCTGATATCTAAAATGTTTTGCATGTTGTTTTTAAGTTGTTATCTGTATTAGCATAGTTTCAAGTCACTGAAGTTAGGAACAGTAACAGCTAGGTTTATTCACTGAGAAACTTGTTCACCTGTTTCTTCTATTCTTCCTTTCCATAAATGTAGAGAACTTGTTTGCTTTATGACACTTCTTAGTTTCTGCCCAGATTTTTCTTGGTTGATGTGATGTCTTTCTTGGTTTTCCTTAATGTAGTTTGTTAATGGCATAGTTTTTCTTGTTAAAATACCAAACACACATAAAAAACCTGTGTATTTCAGCTTCTGTGGCAGGTTCCTGGAGAATTCCGGTGTTCCTGGTTATCGTTGTTCTGATGACTGTAGGGGTGTTGCATGACCCGCAGAACGGCAAGGACTCTTCTGGTAAGGAACGAGTCACTATTTCTGTTGTTGGAGGCAAAAGTTCTGTAAAGGCAAGTGAAAGAATGTAGACTGTTGTATTACTGTAAATTCAACATCATACAGATTGCAAGAGTGTACTGTAAGATTTTTAGTATGTTTTTTCCAAGTGGTTTACACATGTCAAAGTGAATCTTTGATTATTTGCAGAAAATAATTGCAATGGACTGATGTTTCTTTTCCATAGCAAAGCAACAAGTCTCATTATCGAACCCGTTGCTTAAATTTACAGAATCCTATATGCAGTTTCAAGCACAAAGCAAGCCCAGGAATTTGAAATCAAAGGCTAATTTTGAAAGAAATCAGCGATACGGGTTTTGTAGCTCCTGTAATACTGAGTATGAAGGAAGCTGAGACAACTCCATCCAAGAATTTTCTTATATCCAGTTATTCATTTTTAAAATAGTGCTTTCTTAAAACTATGGTTTGTGTTTAGACTCTGACGAAAAACAGGTTTTGCCTGTTGTGAGTCAGTTTTGCATAGCGGCAAATGTCAGGTGTTCCTTTGTGTGTGATTATTTTGGGAAGCTTTCTTTTCCTGCCTTGCTGTTTTAGTTTTCTTGAAAGTTGTCGTAATCTTGGTTAGTAGAATTAATTATCTGGTGTAGAGATTTTTAGATTAATTGGACTGCCAGCAACTGCAAATAACTTGGTTGGTAGCGGTTCATTAGCAAGGAAGGTGCTAAGCAAATAACTGATTTTGTGTTGTGGCTCCAGGTGTATTGTAGTCCTAAAATTAATAGCACTCATTCCTGTTTGATCGTATTGACTGGATATATTGCATATTAAAAAGTAACAGTGTCGATCCATATTATTTCTGTTGCTTGCCAGCTTTGGTGGATATTGAGTAACAAATAAAACATTTGAAGACCTAAGGTTTTCTGTATTTACATACACATACATATTTTACAGGGGCAGAGCTTCCTGGTCAGATGATTTCCATTGCTGCTTCAACAATTGCCATGGCAATTTCGATGACAGAAGATGAGTCCAATAATGAACGTTCCTCACAACCCTCAGGTGACTGAATACTCTGTAAGAAAACATTTGCATTTGCTCTCAAAGCATGAAACTGGAGGGAATTAAGAACAAATATCAAAATAGGCCCTCTTCTCTTCATCCTGTCCAAAATTAGCATGTTTATACTTGCCTTGTGAAACAAGTGTATGTTTTAAAAAGTGTTAAGATGACAATAATATGAATTCTAGCTTTCAAATGATAGTTTACATGGCTGGCTGTACATTTAGAAGGCCTGACTAGAAGATTTTTTTCCCCAGAATGAGGGCCTATTTTTTTCCTATTTTTTATTACTTTTTTTTGTTAATTATTTTCCCTAGCCACCTTTTGATTTGTTGGCAGTTACGAGAGTAGACAAAACAGGTCATTCAACATGACAGAATGTGAACTTCCAAAAGTTCATTTTAAAAATGGTGGTGTCTCAGAGTCATCTACTTCAAGACAGTATGTTCTCGATATTGTCTGTAGTGTGTAAATTGCGCTTCAGAGGAGGAAACATAGTGATTGTGCAGGAGAGGATGCTTTGAACCCCTGTGGTTTTAAAAACTTCTGTCTAAAGGCTACTGTTTGTGAAACTAAGTTACTTCAGCCACCAGGTGAAACGGTGTAGAGCAAGCTATTCAGAAATCTTTTGATGAACTGTAAACAGACTTCCTGATTTTAAATGTGTCAATGTAAGCTGTACTTGAAAATGTGCTTCATTTTTAAATACAAAAAGGGTAACTTTAGACGACTTATTCTTTTGTGAGTTAGGTTGTTGTTTTTCTTCGCAGCAGGAAAAGAACAACTATCAAGTTTCTTGTTTACTCCTAACAATAGTTCAAATAATTTTCCAGCACACTGTTGGGTATTAGCATTCCATTTTGTGATATGTAGTAGGCATCATTTTGGTTGTCTTTGGTTTGTATCTTCTGTGTGAATGGTGGTGAAACTTTACTCTTGTACAGCAAAAGGTTCTATCTGAATGGTTAAGAAACTGCAACTGTTTTGGTTTTCCTCTGCAGTGGTTTTTTGATGTTTTGTTATCTTGCTTTGGAACTTGTAACACACATCTGTTTTATGAAAACTGAGATTTTGAAAGTGTTCACTTTTTCAGCCAGGTGGCTAGCAGACTTCAGGAGGGCATCTTACTTCTATCTGTTCTAAATACATCAGTAGTTGTCGGTTTATTAATTGTTGGTAGCAGTAACAGTGTTTATACTGTATTAAATCAGTTATACAACAGTCAATGCATGTTTTTACTGTTCGCCTTCCCTTGTTCATGAAAAAAGCAGGAGGGGAAGTAAACTGTATTGATTTTTATAGGTTTTTCTGAACACTCATGTTTTTCCTTATTTTGTAGTTGAATACTGGTGTTTAGTGTTGAGGGTGAGGCATTTAGTGATACCAGTGCAGGTGGTCTAGCTTGTCCTTCCAGGTGTCCCAAGAATTTCCAGACTATACAGCATATGAGAAGTCCGCAACTTAAGAAGCAAGTACCACTGCAGTTTTTTGTTAGCTGCCGTGTAGACAGGATTCAATTGTCTTGTTGGCTTTGAATATTAAAAATACTAAAATCCTTAAATGTAGTCACGCCTCTTATCTTCTCTTCCCCGCCCCGCTTCATTTTCTTAAAAAAAAAAAAAACAAACCCAAAACTTTTTTTCTCTTGAAATTACAGAAAGATGTGATTATTCATGAAGGGGTACCTTCACCCCGGTGTCCTGAAAGACTTTTGCATTCATAGTAATAAAATCACTGTTTCACCTAACTCTGAAGACTTTATTCTGACACACTGCTCCATAGAGATATAGACACTTGTCTTCCTGTTTGTGCTGCTGTTCCTTTTCCTTCTGTTTAAGGAGGAGAAGGAAAATAATTCAAAATGTTATGCCAGCACAAAGTTGACTTAACAGAAAATGTATAGTGTAAAGAAAAGAATGTGTCTTAAGAAAGCCTGTAAAATTGACTAGTTTTGTTGCTTTTATTACGTTCAAGTAAGTACTATACATTCTGCTTTTGCTAGAACTCTTTACTGGGTATTATGTTAGCCATTTGGGAAAGACTGTCATACTTTCATTAGTTGGAAGATACAAAGGTGTTTTTCAGATTTCATGTCTAGAAATGCCGTGAAGCATGCCAAACGGCATTTTACAGATCCTGAAGTTACTCTAAATCAGTTTTCTGAGACTACTTTTTTCCTATTTGTGTTGTCAAGATATTCAGGAATTGGTTTGCAGGACATATCTTGACAACAAAATACGAATTTTTTCATTTGCAGTTTGGTGGGGGTTTTGGGTGGGTCAACTCTGTGAACTGACTTAGGATAGTCAGTGGCAGTTCTGATGGTGAAGAGTCTGTGTGGGTCATGGGGAGAATACTGGGTCATCGGCAGTACTCGTTTAGTTTTGCTGAAGTGCTCGAACTGCAGTCTGAAAAAGCTTTCTTGTTTTTGGATCTCCTAGGAGTTTTTAGTCTTTTTATAATTACTTTTTTCTTCCCCATCAGCTCTTTCCCATCTGTGTTGCATTCTGTGTACAGTCTCCTTAAATTAATAGGGAAACTGGAAGCGAATGAGGCTGTTTAATTGGTACTGCTCTTGACGTTACTGTTGCTGTTATTTAATTAGGGTTTTCTTCATTGCAAATTATGTTGATCAAATTTTTCATTACCAAAAGAAAGAATATTCTTTTTTTTCTTTCATAAAAATAACTCTTCTAAGGGCTTTTGGGGCAAAAAATTTTGAATAACTTTAATCTTGAGGCATAGACATCAGCATATTAAATTCCCTTGTTTTTTCTATTTTGGCTTTTAGCACATCCCTTTGATAAATACTTGTTTCTACTTGTTGTCATGTTACTACTTATGTTAATTATATTAATTTTGGAGCAAAAGAAGTAAAAATAAAAGTGTTGATTAAGCTACATTGTTAGGGGAGAATTTTCAATTATGGATATACAGCTTTCAAATTTAGTGCATCATAAGCTGGATCCATTTGCTTCTATTAGTACTTTCCTGCTTGCTTAAGAATAGACAGAGAGATGCAGGGGAATGATAGACCTTTTGTGTCTTATGACAAAAACATTCTGTCTTTTTAGGAAACCTTCTCTTTACAGGTAACTTCTTCTCCCCTCATAAAAAAATTAGCTGTTGTCTTTTTCTCTGAAGTGTAGTTTGTATGACAGGGCTGGCCTTCATCCCCTTGAGACATGAGCTGATTTGCCAAGAAGCATTCCACCTGAAGCTTCTGTGACTTTAGCTTCTTGCCGAGCTCCTTCTTGCAGGTTGCATGCTGTCATTCCTTTGGGAATGTTCTGAAGTTTACCAAATATGTTACCAGCAACCAGTTGATGCTTCCATCATCATCCCAGTGTCTGTCAATTGGGTGAATCAGTAGATCTGCATTATTGTACTGGTGTGGTGTGTTTATAAGCTCTAAAACCAGTTCCCCTTACTTGTAGAGCACCAGTGCAGACTTCTAAAACCAAAGAAGGGTGTTCATCCAGTGTGTGAGGCTGCAGAATTTGTCACTTGCCACTACTGCACACGTATGACAGATCTGTCTTGTCTTTTTGTACATTGTAGCTGTCATGCTTTAGGCTAGGAATGGCTTTAGTGACACATTGCAGCTAAAACCATGTGTGTGGAACATGAGTTATTTGGCTGATATGCATGAAGTACATTGTAATACAGTTTTTACAGCAGTTTTTCTTCGTGGGAGGGAAGTGTTTGGTGTTGATGTGACACAAATCCAGTGAAAGAATGACCTGCTGCAGTAAGCACCAACATAAAAAATTGCCTTTTATTCTTCAGCATAGAGTGACTTTTCAGGTTTTTTTGTGTGTGCGTTCTTCCACCATGGCTGCAAATTTCTTTCGAGTAATGGTGCGTGGGAAGCGTGCATTTCACCACCAGCATGGGGTGTTTGTAAAAGCTAATACTGCTGTTCTCAGGGAGAGATTCTACATACAGTGACTAAAGGTGGATTTAGTGTCGCCTGTACTGGGCAGTTTTACCAGCTAAAAAGTTAAATAAATAGATATATTTTATTCTCTGTACCAGAATTTTACTTTGGACATAATGTTTTTGCCTGAAATGACTATTTACTGTTTAATTTATAAGTGCCTTTAACACATCAGTTCGCATTTTTTAATTGACTGTCATGTTTACTAACTTAAGAATGAGAGAATGACAACATCTGTTACTCACAGATTTATGCTTACTGTTGTTACTAAAATGTGTTACACAAACAGGTAATTCAGGATCACAGTGTGAGTGCTCTGTTTTGTAATGTGAGTGTCCAGGAAAAGAAAAAGTGTAGTAAGACATTTGTAAGATACGAGATTTCTCTTCACTGTATACTGTTTATTTTTGTATTGTTTCAATAATCTTTGAGCAAATCTAAGACTTCTTTTTGAGTACTTTAAGTAAAGAGAAATCAAAGATTTCTTTTAAGACTTCAGGTTTTTTTTTTAGAAGTTAATGACACTGCTTTTTAAAGATTTACAGTTCTTTTGTAAAATCTATTTGGCTTGTAATACACCTGCAGTGACAGGAGGCCTCTTAGAGGTTGTAGCATCTTTGCTTCTCTCCTCCTCCCTGCACTGCTTTCCATGTCGTTGCATGATGTGGGAGAGTTTACGCAGCCCTGTTCTAGCTTTTCAAAATTCAGATCAGTGCCAAGGCTGTCTTTGTCTTTTAGAGAAATTAAAAGAAACCACATCAGAACCAACCCGCAAAAAGGTTAATTTGGGACTGAGGAGCATATTCTGTTCTATGGTGAACATTGATGTGATAATTTCCACTTCTTTGTTTGCATTTGTTTGTTGTAGGAGCAACAGAAGGTGATCAGCCTCCACGCGCTTCATCATCTTTCTCCTCTTCATCCTCTTCTGGGAGCAGACAAAGACCTGAGATTGGATCTTTTCTTAGAAAAAAGAAAACTAGTGATATCTACTTTGTTACACTTGTGTGGGCCATTGTCATTGTCCAGATCTGGCTAAATTTCTGGATTGTGCAGCTATTGCCGGTGCCTTTTGCAGGTAATAATCGAATTATTAGCAATGTAGGTTAAATGATAACTTTGGACAGCCTTAGGCTTTATGTTAAATGAAATAGGAGAGGCTTGTATGACTTTTAATTTAAAACTTTTTCAAGACTCTTGTTAAGAAAAGATGAATTGTAATTTCAGATTGGAAGACTGATGTGCACTGTTTGTTACCAGATAGGGGGCAACTCTGTGAAATTGCTTTGTCTGTTGACTGTTGTAGTTATCTGGAGTAATTTGATGCCATACTTTACACTGTAGGAATACTTAAAAGAGTTTAGAGTACTTTGTTTTTAATTCCTCTTGATGTCATGTCTTTCATGTTTTTGCACCTATAGATAAAGAATGTTTTAGTTGTTATTCAGTACTGAAGTACAGCTCATGCTAACTTTTAATTTCCATGAAAAATGGGTTGCTAGGCTCTGTGGACAAGTTGCGAGATAAGTTTGATTCTAATTCTAGCTCTGAGGTTAATTAGCTTTGTTACTTCACATCTACACGCACCTGTTCTCTTATGTATCAAGCAAGAATGGAGTAATTATGGTAGCTATCTGAAGAGGTTATTTTAAAACTGAATGTCATTTTTTCCGATACTCTTTTGGGGGGTGAATAGGGAAGGTGGGAACTCTGGAAATATACATGAGCTGCTATGAATCTGAAGGCGTTTCCTCCCATTCCCCTACTATAAACAACGTAAGTTTCCTAATTTGCTTGAATTTTCTCTAAACTTCATTTAGAATGCTAATTGTCAGCATTGAAAATGTATTTAACACCTAAATGTAGCTATTTTCCCTTTTACCAAGTGTGGTGGGTTAGCCTCAGCTAGTGACCCACAGAGCCAGTCACTCTTTTCCTGTCTTCCAGTATGGGTGCATCCATGAGCTTCAGTCCTTTTGGGAAGGTAGCAGCTCAGGCATCTCCTCATCCCTAGGCCGCAGTCCCTTCAAGAGGTGTACCTACTTTGCCATGGTCCCTCTTAGTGGTGTGCCTGCTCCACTGTGGAGCACTCCTCCTCTGGCCTTTTTGTTCTCTCTGTTTATCCCTCTGCTCCCTTGATCTCACTATGTTCCCTCCCCTTCTGACTTTCTAGTGTTTTCTGTCTTTTCTTAAATATATTTCTCACAGAGGTACCATACCTTTGCCTGATGGGCTCAGCTTTGGGCTGTGGAGGGCCCATTGTGGGGCTAACTGGAACAGACTGGCACAAGGCAGCTCCTGATCTCTCCCTATGGAGGCTCTCCCTATGGGCTGTGGCACTGTAGCAGCAGCTAAAGGGTAGTGTGATTGTTAGGCATATAAATAGCTGAATATGGAGTAAGAGGGGAGAGGGGTTTGAGCTTTGTTTCTTTCCTCTGTAGTTGCTACAAAAGAAATGGCCCAGTTTTAGTGTCTGGGCATTGCAGGTAATGGCAATGACAGGTTGGATATAGCTCATAAATAAATCATAAAAATGATAAAAGGATTAGAAAATAAATTTTAGACTTACTAGAAGCTGAGCTTACGTGGCTTAATTTATTGAAGAGAAAAGTCAAGGAGTGACTTAATGACTGTTTAGAAGTACCTTCTTGGGTGGGAGGAAAAATGGATGCAATAGTTTTGAAGTTGGGCAGAGAACAATGAATGGATTGAGCCAGATAAATCTATATCAAACTGCATATCTGAAAAGGAAATGGATAAATACTGCTGCTGCCAGTCATTAGATCTAAAATAGCTGCCCAAACAATAAACTCATGCCAAAATAGAAATTAATTTTAAGAATATTTGTGACCTGTTGCCTTAGCAGTGACACTGGGCCATTAAGTGCTTTTTCTTGATGTATAACTAATCACCACAAAAATATTATGAAAAGGCAGTGTAATGATGAACAGAGCCAAATTTAGAACAGTGTATCGCATTAAATGTCAGAAGGTGAATGATGATAATCTGAGTTGTTAAAAGAGAGGTGGTATTAAAAATATTTAGTAGTGGAAAATAGGTAAGCATATAAAGCATGTTTTCTTGCAACTGTTCGAGTTTAAGAAGACTAATAACTTTAAGACCTTAAGGAGAATGCAGTACCTTTAACATTTTTCCTTAAATGCATTTGTATTTCGGTAGAATGAGATGCTCTTTTAAAATTGCTTAATGTAGAGTTATCATATATACTACATATGATAAAATGAAAAGGGGGGAAAAATGACTCTTGAATTTAAAAGCTAAGCAATAAACCAGGTTTTGTGTTTTGTTCACCGATGTGAGTCTGGAAATCCTGGTACTGCACCTTTTTAAAATCTTTCATTTACTTCCTTGCTTGTTCTGTTGCATTCTTTTTTTTAACTTCTGCTGTTATCTTCAGGTGATTTTCTGCTTTCTGGAAATGTTTGTAACTTCTTCCTATGCAGCCTTTCTCTTGTTCACAACTTTCTAATAACAGTCCTTTTAGCTTTTTCTCTCTTGCTTCTTTTTAACCTAATACAGTTACAGCTGTGTGATTGACTGTGGCACCTTCTGACATCACTTGTGCAATGAGTGTATGCTCATTCGTTGCAAGGAAACTTCAACCTGTAAGTTAGGTGCTGGGACTCACACTCTATTTTTTCCTGTTTCCTTTTTAATGTTTGCCACATGATCTGTAGTGGAAAGATTTTTAGGTTCTTCTATTTCTTCAAGAGATTAAATCCCATATTTGCCACATGGTGGTGCCAGAGTGTAAGCAAACCAAATGTCAGCAAATTGTTGAATAAGCTGTCCACGGACGAGGACTTAACTGCTACAGATAATAGGTTCTCATGGAACTTTGATAAATGCCCTGTAGACATTTAAAGTTAACCTTTTCAGAGATGTATGTGATTTTACACATCTCCAAGTAGAAGCATGATGTGAATTTTTGAGAATGAGGGAATTACTGTGATGTTGATGTATGACAGAAGGTAATGAATCTAGTTTGGAGGACAGTCTTTCATAATTTTAAAAAAAAAAGCTTTATTAATAGCACACTTAAATGTAGTGGTGGGGAGTTCAGTATCAAATGTTGCTATAAATACAATATAATTGGAGGAGTACCGCTGACATTTTCACAAGTTATTTTATTGTATAAGTAGAATTTTTAACACTGACTGTAGGTTTTTATCTACATGTGAAGTTCATTGTTACTGAATTCTGGTCTAAAAAGAAATAATGAGAAATTAGGAGAATTATGAGCGTCTGTTGCTAATGATTTCACTTTATTTTCTTTTGGAACCACAGTTTTCATTATTTGGAGATGCAGCTTAATTTCATTTAGAGATTTGTATATCGATATTTTATGGCAGGACTGGGTTGTGAGACTTTCCAGTCTGTTACTGCTACATATAATAATTATGGTCCTTTAAGTTGATGTATCTTGTAATGATGTTTTTGTCACTGCTATGTTGGCATCAGTACTCCAGTGAAATCAGTTGTGATACAGATTTTTGTTTATAATATGAATTAACTAAATCCTCTGTCCTGATGTTAAATTTACTAAGTGCTTTGGAAGATTACTCACTTTTGTTCTTTTCAGTGATAAGAAGATAGATAATTTGAGTGGTATAACATTTTGTTGAATAATAAAAAAAAGAATATGGCAAATATTTAATGACTGTTAAAAGTCTGTTAGCTTCAAAAGAAAGTTTCATATGTATCGTGCTTTTTATTGCTTTTACTTTTTCTGATTGTGTTGGGTCACAAGTTTTGCATGTCTACTCAAGAGAGTGAGGGAGAGCAGTGCCATCGCAGAATTGGAACCATAGCCCTTATGCACAAGTCTCTGGGCTTTATTTCATGGCAAGTTAGTGGACATGAGCTTTTATTTCTGGAACTGTAATGCTAGACATTTCTAGTGCTGTTTAGCTCTTTAATTTACAGTGGATACGTGTTAAGAGTGTTGGAGAAAAGCTGTCTGTAGTAACAAAATACTTCTTTTGGGGAGAAAATAAGTTGGAAATAATTATTTTTTTGTGTCTGATTTTGAGGAGCAGCATGGATTTTTTTCTGAAAGAAAAATTTCTGAAAAATTTCATGCCAAGATAAAAAGCTGATCTCAAAATAATGTTTTTGATGTTTAAAAGCAATATTAATCAGTAGCTGTATTTCAGTTGAAAGTTTAAAGGAACACTTCTTTGCTGTGAAGTTACGCAAGATCTGCAGTTAGCTCTAAAAGGAAAGATACAGCATTAGCAGTCTAGAGGGCCTAAAACGGAAGAATTGAGGCTGAAATTTTTTTTATGTGTAACTTACTGTTAAGTTCTGAAGGTGGTATTTTTTGTGAAGTCGTCTGTCGTGGTGTATGTGTCAAGATGTGATATATCCACTGTACTGGAATCACAGGATAGCACCTGCTTATCCCAGGCCTTGTTCGGGTCTGTTAGCGGCATCATCGGGTAATGTGCAGGCATCTCTCTTCTGCCATCTAAATTCCTCGTGGATAGGCATAGCTGTAAAGCGAGTGAGGCCTTTAGTACTAAAGCCACTTCAAATTTCAGAAAGTGGTTTCTAATGGGAAATTAAACTCAAGAATATTCTTTTTTCTTTTTCATTGGTCTTTCAGAATAGAATAGATGTGTCATCTTGTCGTGCTCCTCTGAGATCTCTAATACTTAATCTCCTTCTTGTGGTTACAGTTTGGGCACTTAAAAAACTCGTGATTCATTTTGGAGTCTTGAACTTCATGGCAAACCGTTGCAAAAGTTGGTGGCAACTTGTTGAAAATTTTGTGAAGGAACGTCAGGAAGCTCTTGCTCCACGGCCCATCAGGGGGCTTGGAAGAGTCATGCTAAAGCTTGACAGTAAGGTATTTCTACTTATTTCCTTAAGCTACTTAAACATTTGTTTTATTCTCTGTTCACTGTATGCTGAGATGCTTTAATTCTAAAACAAATGTCTGTCACTAATGGACATGTCTCTCATGTAAAACTCTCTCTGTTTTTGGTGTATTTTAAACCATGTCTCTTCTGTCACTATTCACACTTAAGTACACTTTAAACTTTGTTAAATGACTACAAGCAAAGCTTGACAGAAGCTTTTTAAATGTTGGGTTGGCTTTAGAAGATTCCTTATTTGAGTAAAGCAAATGTCTCATGCTTCAGTCACCTTACCTGATTATAAAGAGATTGAAGTTAAACTTCCTGAGCTTTAATTTGAAGGGTGAGACATTCCTG
>NW_010177777.1:23565-45362 GCF_000695765.1 Mesitornis unicolor
CTTAATTTAAAAAGCAAACCATTTTATTCTGTAAGTAGGGTCTGAGTTAGTTCAAGGACATTTATTTACACTGTGTGAAGTATAGTGGTTGAACACAGTGGCATGGTGGTACAGAAGGGAGGCTTCCCTCTGTGAGAGAAGAAATATGTGGGATAAGGTATTTGGGCAGTACTATAGAATAAGGCTTCTGTGCTACCTTCCCTTTTCCCCCACTCAAAATGCACCCCCATTTGCATTGCAAATTGCAGAGTTGGGAAAGCTTCATAAATTTTATGAAGGCTCCTCCTTTCAGAATTGTAAATTTTTGACTTAATCTGAGAGATTATTTTGTTTGTAACAGCTAGGCCAATGTGTAAGAATGTGCTTCCTGTAACTGATATTGGAAGTATTCCCTGCTTTAGAAAAAAAGTTACCTCAGAGCTTCTATAGCTGAAGAGCCGAACCCTGTAAGTACATTCATCAGAGCATCTGTACCTCAGCAGATCTGTCTGCAGCTTGTAGCTCTGAATTCCTACAGGAAGAGCTTAAGCTGAGGTCTGATGGAAAAATGGATGTCAGAAGGTCAACAAAAGCATTAAAATGGCTGAAGGAAATAAGTAACAATTTCAGAGTTCATTGAGGAAGACTTTAAAAACGGAAAAGCCTTTCAGAATACAGCTATGAACAAGATAAAGGGAATTTCCAAAAGAGTGGAAGGTATTAACACGTTAGGATAAAAGCTTACATTATACAAAGCTTTTCATTAGAAGTTTTTGTTTTGTAAGATGACAACTTTCTAGACATGATATTGTATTTACTGTATTTCATGAGTTCTCAAGTTTAGTATCCGTGTATTGCATAACTGTGTAATACAGTATCCTTCCTAATTCTATTAAGTCTTTTCTCCTTAAAGAAGGTAGGGCTTTTGTCGTAATGTGCAGCAGAACTTCCTGCTCTTCAGCTTAAATGTATTTAAGGTCAGTTTATATTCATGTTGTTCTTGTCTAAGCAAAAGAACGGTGTTGACACAACTCATTTCTCTTATCTCCCCTTTCCCCTCTCATTTTTGAGATGACATTCATATTCTTACTGAGTCTGTGTTGCGTGTATTAAAGCAAACTCTTCTCGCTGTTACAAGGACACTAGATACTCTGCATGATGCTGTTGTCCTCATTTGTGCCTAGTCTGGTTACAGTTCACCTGGCTTTATCATGGGTGGTCTTCCAATGCTTATCACACTAACGCTTTTCATATATTTCAAGTTCTACTGGATATGCTTATTCTGTGCATTGTAGGATTGTGGATGCATCTTATCTCTGAAAATTTGGGAAGCACTGCCATAAGATGTTGGAATTCATGATTTTTGTGGGGATAGGGAAAGGAGAGGAATGAAAATTACATCCTTGAAAGTTTTTTTAGAAAGGATGGCTGACCTGTATTTAAGTTGGATTACCAAACACTTTGGCTTCAGTAGGCACTGTTGAAGAAGAAGTGAGAATAGACAAATACAAAGTAGAAATCCATGGTGTAAATTGTTACAGCTTACCTTTTATGTGGGTGTGAGAAACCAAAATTGAATGATGATTTCCTTTGCAATTAGATGTTTATTTTTTTAATATTTTATTTGTATTTTCTTTTCCTTGGAGCTGAAGCTGCTTAGTGATTTTTTTTTGTCTGTGTTGGGTTTTTTTTTTTTATTTGGTATACTGAGTTACTTGGAGGCTGAATCTCAGCATCGGAATGTATTAGTGCTCTTAGCAAAGTACAAGAAGCCATTGAAAAGGTCTGTTTCACACAAACACCTAGTGGTACTACTTGGTCTCTCTAAAGTGGTATGCCTGGTTAGGAAATAGTTCCAGTTTTGAGTAAAAGGTAGCGAAGATAAGGAAGACATCTTAGAGTGGCATGTTTTTTTCTCCCAGGTGAAGTTTAGAAGGCTAGTAAATGGTCTGGAAAATAACTCATTTTGAAAAATCATGGGAGAGTACTGCTCATGCATGCAAATCTTTGAGCTTTACTGATTATGTCTGTTTCTTAAATAAAAGCAGTAAGAAAAGAACTTATTCTTTCCCACTGCTCATCAACCTCTGGTTATCTTGGAAACACAGACAAATTTGAAGTGAAGTTCTGATCAAGAGGAAAGAAAGTAGGTCATTGCTTTTCATTTTCTTTATACATATTCATCCAAGCTGTGCCTGGATGTGCAGGCCTGTTTTAAAGCATGCCAGAGAAGAGTGATGAAGCTGGTGAAGGGTCTGGAGAACAAGTCTTATGAGGAGCAGCTGAGGGAACTGGGGTGGTTTAGTCTGGAGAAGAGGAGGCTGAGGGGAGACCTTATTGCTCTTTACAACTACCTGAAAGGAGGTTGCAGTGAGGTGATTGTTGGTCTCTTCTCAAAGTAACTAGCAATAGCATGAGAGGAATTGGCCTCAAGTTGTGCCAGGGCAGGTTTGGATTGGATATTAGGAAAAAATTCTTTACTGAAAGAGTGGTCAAGCACTGGAACAGGCTGCCCAGGGAAGTGGTGGAGTCACCATCTCTGGAGGAGTTCAAGAAGCGTGTGGATGTGGCACTTCAGGACATGGTTTAGTGAGCATGGCGGTGTTAGGTTGATGGTTGGACTTGATGATCTTAGAGGTCTCGTCCAACATTAATGATTCTGTGATTATAAATATGGACTATGGAAATTGAATGTCCTTACTGTATTCTTTAGTCCCTGGTTGTGCATTTGCCCCATGGAGCCAGCAGATGCAGCAGCTCACATATGAGAGACTGCCTGGAGAAAAGAGTAGGGAGGTTTCTGTTGTCATCCATCAAGTCATCTGACATCTTAATAGATATGGTATAATGCATGTTCTTATCAACAGTTAAGAACTAATAATATATTTTACTCATAATTTTATTTTTTAAGAAGAAAACTTCTGTTTTAACGTGGTTACTGTAGTTTAATTTTGATTAGACTTTGCAACACTTCAGCATAGGCGGTTGCTCAACTGCATGTGCTAGACTTAGTAATTAGAATGTGCTACATTTTTGCAAGCATGCTTTCCGGTAGACTTTGGTGAACCATGTAGTTATTATATGCTTTTTCTAGGTATAGCATACTAGAATTTTATATATGGAGGACTTGTTCGGACTTTGGGTAAAGCTAAGGCTTGGTTCTTCTGGTACCAAGTTTAGCACATAGTTAAAACACAGAAAATGGGCAGTCTCTACCAGTGCATATGTTATTCTAGGAAAGACTTCATAGGTATGTAAGATCTTACATAAATAGCTTTCCAATAAAATACTGGAAAAGTGGCTGTAGTCTTATTAATTTTGGATTACTTGAAGATTAAAATTAAGCTGTAGCCTATTTTTAAATGTAAATTGACTATATTTGTAGAACTACTTCAACATCAGTATTGATAAGAGAATAGGCAGAGCCTCCCAGATATTGTCTTAAACATTAATTTTTAAATTACTGTTATTTTTGACATGTAATGTTATTTTTCAGTTATTTATCATCCAATTCCAGGAGGTTGAGATTATAGAAAAATACAAAAGACTTCCTTTCACAATCTGCTGAAATCTCAGACTAACAATAGAACTCTAGCTTTGTTGGAGTTGTGGAGAAATACAGCCATGAGATCAGTGTTTTTTCCAAAATGAACCTAATGTATAGTGGATTTTAATATGCAGAAGTAAAGTTAAAGGCAAAAGTATGTTGCTGAATTGGTAAACAGCTTTCCCTTTTTCACTGATAAATTATTCCGTAGGTGAAGAAGTGAAATAGAAACAAATTTTACAGTGTCAATTTGAGGCTTTTGAGGCTCTGTCATTGCTTTCCATTACTGTGGATATTTCCACGAGTAGTAAAAGCTAGTAAAAGTGTGGGTGCTTTGTGACATATTTTATTTTCTTGTTTACTGATGTTCATGTTTCTTTGCAAGTCTGCTTCTTGCTTCTAATTAACATTCTGAGATTTTTTTCTTATTTTGAAATGTTCTGACATTTTGTTTTCATTGGGAGCTGATATAATTTCTGGCAACTGGTGAAAACGCTAGGTTTGAGTGTTCAATGATCTTGTTTTCAGGGAGAAACAAAGTTCTCTTACTTGATCTTAACCTCCAACACAGATAAATAATAACTTTAAAGCTTTTCACTGTTGTGATTATGCTACTCACCGATTACTAGTGGCTAGAATTAAGAGTATAGTCCTACGTGAACTAAGTCCTAAAGTGGGCGCACTTGAGCAGTATGGGTGAGAATGAATAAGGAAAAATAACTGGAGTACAAAAAGAGAAATTGACTGTTGAGCAGTGCAAAGAACCTTCTGCACAACCAATAAAATTATATGAAATCCATACATTTATTTGATCTGCAATTTGCTGTTCAGTGTCTTTCTGATTTAATCACGTATTTGATGATGTACCGTTGAATGTGAGTGTTGTAATATGAATGTGGTGCTGAAAAAAACGTATAAAATTTGTTTAACAGTAGTTGACATATAGGAATGTTTGGAAATATGTAGGAAACTGCCTGAATGGAAGTATTAATGCAATAAACAAGTATGTCAAGTTTTGATGTTTCAGTAAAGTACCCTTCTCGGAGTACTTTCACAAGTCCTGCTCTGAAATCTGAAATGTTAGCTCTCTGTTACAGTTAATATCATAAAGTTGTTCTTATTTGTTATATCCCTCTTTGTTTCAGAAAGTGCATGTTAATAGTACAATCTGAGTTCCTGCATTAGAAATTGATGTGGTCTTCTTTTCCTATTGCAGTTTACCTTTGTGTCTGGAACAATGTCATTTTCATTCTTTGGATGACTTTGCCTGCCTCTCATTGCTTTTTTTTCCCCTCTCTATTACTGCATTTTTCAATAATTTTCCACTGTGTTCTTGTCTTTTTTCCCCTTTTCTTCCATTTCCCCCTGCCACTGACAAGCTGTGGCACTGGCTTAATAAGAAGGTAAATAAACAGAAAAATGTTGATTCCAACTAATGGATTCTGTGGTTTTGGGGAGTTTTGTTTTTTTTGCAGCATGAACACTCCTTAACATGCCTTGCTTCTTAGTTTTCTCTCCCAAGTATGTCTCTTCCAGCTCTTGATATAAGCTACTGAAGGTCATATAATTCTACCTGATCTTTGTCTTCTACTAAAATGAATGCACATAGTTAAATGGTTTGTATAACAGTGCTGCATTAGCCTTTCAAGCAGTAGTTTGATTTAGTGGCACTTTCTTTTAAGAACAGTTGGATCTCCACCTGGTCCCCACTTGTACGCAGAACAAAACCAGTTCTCTCCCAGGCTGGAGAGTTAACTGAGTTAACATGAGTGATGTGGGTGAAGCACAGTTACAAAGCTAAGAATGTAAGTGCTTGCAACTAATGCATTGACTGGCTTCAGTCAGTGCTGTTAATCGTTTACTTTTGAAGTATCAGACTGGCCTGTAGACTCAGTGGTGTTCAGTGTAGCAGGAGTGAAATGAGAGTACTTGTGGTCCCAGAACTGCTGAATCTAATGACAGTCTGAAGGAAAGTGAGGGCTAGTTAAAAAAAGATAAGTAAAAAAAGAATTAAAGCAGTTGGTATAGCTGAAATATTTTTTCTTTTGTGTGGTTTTTAGAAGTGTGATGTGTGTTTTATAAGAAATGTACCCCTCAGTTCCCATGGTTCATCTTAGCTAGGGTTAACTATTGTTCTCTGGGGAACTGCCATCCTAAGGGAAGTTAAAACTGGTTCAGCCCATGTTTGGCCTCATGCATGACTGAAATCTGGACAACTCGGTGTTCCAGTGTCTCTCTGGGACTTGGGCAGTGTCATTGCTTCAGGGTAGCACAAAGCTGGAAAGGGATGCCTGTAGCATGTGGACAATTGCAGGACCTCAGAGTTTCAAAGGTGGAAATCTAGTAGGTGATAACATGTATGAAAACTTAGTAATTAAGTGAAAGAGGAAAAATAAAAAAACATATGTAAAAATGGGTTATACTTTCAGCAGCAACCTTTATTCTCATTTACCACTGCAGTATTAGTTGGGAGAGTTACTATGTTTTTATAAGCAGCAGCCCATCCTTTCCATTCAGAAGCTATCACAGTAGAAACCATGGGTCTGCCTTGAATGTCGTGACAGACACCTGAAATGCTGTCATTTTGAATGCTGTTGAAAACAAGCAGAACAGAGTAGAGCACAAAGGCCATGGGGGCACTGGCACAACTCTCTAGAAGGTTCTTGTAAACAGTGATGTGGGGCTGCACAGCTGGTATCTGCTGTGGGTGGTAGATGGGGAATAGTGCTGCATGTAGTGTCTAGACTGAGCAGCTATCATGAATTTAGAAAGTCTGATCATCAGTATTTTATCAGTGAACTCAGTATTACATGTTGGGGAGTTTTCTGTGCTTCTGAACAAGAGGGTAGAGTTGCTTGCTTTAAGATTCAGTTGTAATTGTCCACTAAGAGGGGAAATTTTGAATGTTTTTTGGCCCTTGAATATAGTTTGGTTGTTTTAAAATTACATTTTTATTTCCTGACATTGAAATGTTTGTGTTATTTGAGTGCCTTACAATTAGTAAATATGTGCAACTATAACCCTTCATAAAGGTTTTTTACTAGGTATTGGTTTGTTAGCATAGCTTAGGTGAAGAGCTGAGTTCAGTGAGCCGCAGGTGGAAGTTGAGTCTCAACTATGTTTTTTATGGCTTTTATGTTTTTGTTGTGCTTATTTGAAAATTCATGTACATAGATCAATTTCTTCCTTAATTTTGATACATTGCAAAAATAATTTCACTGTAATTGCTTTGAACTGTAAAATATTTTAATTTTAGTTTAGAGATTTGAATTGTTGGGCTAATTCCTGTAGAGATGGTTTCTTAAGAATTTGATTTTTTTTTCTTTTTTTTAGATCTTAGGTGCTATTTTTAAAACTAACATTTTACTTTACAGTTTCATAGGAAGAAATCCTGAAAGTCCTGTAGTGTTACATGCAGTGCTGACTGCTGTGCATAAGCAAGTAAAATAATAATGTTACCAAGATGGAGGGGGGAAGAAAAAAAAAAAAAAGACAAAAAAATACTGTTCAATCTGCATCAGGTTCTTGCAGGTTTGTTTTGTTGGGTTATTTTCTTTTAATAATTACATTTTAAAATCTCCTCATGTTCTACCAGAGGCAAAGAAAGGAGATTTGTGATACAGAGCACTGGATGCAGTTAAAAGGCTGCTTCCTTTGCACCTTTCTCCTTTTTGCTTGTCTTTGAAGGGAAGTAGTTGTGAGAACACCAAGATAGTTTTCTGATAATCCACCAAAAAATCTGAAAATACATCACTTAGAGACAGCAAACTTTGAAATTATGGCTGATTACGGCTATGTGATAAACCTTATCTTTTTTTTCTTCTTTTTCAAAGAGCTGCTTGAAACTTTTCCCCACCCTCCCAGACAATAATACATAATTATACAGCTTAACACAGTATATATAGCTCAAAATACAGAATAGGTTCAGTTGAGCTGGCATGCTTTGTTCTTTATAACATAGTCTATGGCAGGAGTCTTTCAGAGAGAATTGCTGAATTCTGCTGTTGTTGTTGGAGAGATGCTGGTATGAGTAGACTTGAGACCTCATGTAAACTGTTCTCTATCTCTTCTGACTTAACTACTCATCTGACTCATTTCTGTGTAACTCTGAGATGTGTCCTGGTACAGGTTTCCTCTTATTCTTGTCAGATGATATTAATAACATGAAATCCTCACACATTCACTGAACTAGAGGGGAAATGTCAGCGATGAGTCTAGGAAATGTCTTGAAAAAAACCCTGGTAGATAGTGAAGCTGTTTAAAGGAAAAAGAAAAAAAAGTCTTTTTTGGTAACCTCATGTGGATTGAATTGAAAATGAAGTAGATCTCTGGGTGTGCTTCACTGTGTGGGTAATACAGTAGATAAAACATATTAGAAAAACTAGTGTTCTGATGGCTATGCAGTGGGAAACATAAGAAAATACGAATTCCTAAATGATGTACCTTACTGCATAGCATGGAGAACATGTCTAGATAGTAAGGTTCCTGGTTGTTAAGTATGAGTTGTAGTTCTATTATAGCTCGGTGTTTGTATCATCGCCCAAGAGCTTTCAGCAGGGAGAACTTGCAAATTATTGTGAAACATTTTAGCAGAATGCAACTCATCTTAAAACCTTTTTTTCTACAGTGAGCTAAATTTTAAAAGCATTTTTAAAGTTGATATATTTCCTTTCAAAACTGTGACAATTCAGATTAGTTTTTTGTGGACAGTCTATCACAAATCATCAACATTTCAGTTTGATTTTACCAGTGTGACCTTCTGTAGCTTAGGAGCCTGGCTTTCCTTTACCTTTGCGTAATTTTGAGTGTTGTGGCAGCATCAGCCTCCTGCAGTTGACTAACCTTTAGATTAGAAGCTTGGAACTGAATTTAAAACTTGAGGATCTTTGGCTAATGACTAGTGTTTAGTCAGTGTATGTTTGTCCTTGTGTGCATGCCCATGGTTTTCAGGAAGGATGTAAAGACAGGGGGTCTGACAGGGTTGGGGTAAGAGCAAAGTCTGGACCTGATTCAGTGGTAAGTACAAGCACACAGGGATTTACCAGTCTAGCTTGCCTGCAGTAACACAGCACCTATGCATTATTTAGCATGAGTGTGCAAAGGTGAGTTCTTCCTAAGGAAATATTGTGGGTAAATGTAGAGGAAGGAAGGGAGGTTTAATAGCAAGCAAAGTAAAGGAGAGGGAGTAAATATGGACCTAAATGAATGTTGTACATCTGCTTTTACTTCTACAATACTCAGTTCAGCCTTCTCTTGTGATTTGCCTGTACCAGTTGTATAATTTGGATCTCTTTAGGACTGTGGTGAGAGATGGAATTGCAGTTCCTTTAGGCATATGAGAGTTGGCTTTCATCTAGCTTGCTTGGACTGCTGGCCCAAGTAAATAAACACAAGGTGAGATTGGATGGCTGGGGCTGGTACAACATCAGTGCTGCCACTACTTTGTTAATGAGATTAAAGGTAATTTAGGCTTTACATGTGCTGCAGCCACACCTCAGTGACAGTGTAGGCATACTTCAACCCATAATGAGGAGCATCAAGAAAAGATCGCCTCTGGGCCATGTTCCAGTTCAGAGAAAGTCCTCGTCATGATCTTTTGGAGCTGGATCTTCCAGTAGTTGCTGCCATGGTGAAACACTGAAAGCATCCAGCTTCAGCGGCACTGAGATTTCATCTATTGGATACCACTCTCACAAAATCTCTGACAGTCTCTCTGATTTATTGGATTTAGTGAGTCTGATTAAGGTGCTATATGTGAGACAAGCTAGCAGATTTCTTTTATATCTAACTTAGAAAGTAAATAGCAATTAGTTTGAAGTCTGTTAACTAAGTAACAAGGGCAGGTTTAACTTTTACTAGCCTTATTTTGAAGTCTATGCTGTAAAACTTCTATACCCTGGCCAACCCAATGTTTTTCAGTGATATTTTTGATTTCTGACCTTTAAAACAAGGGATTTTATTCATTGCTTCCCTTGCATATTCCTTAGGTGTATTTGAGGCTTGGAGAGGCACAGCAAATTCTGTTTTCAGTATCTTTTCCAGAGAGGTGACAGCCCCATGTAGAGGCTACTCTTAGTTGGTTAGAAAGCTGCAGTACTGCTGCAGGCAGGTACCGTCCCTCTAGCACTGCAAGGCATTTCTGATATCTGAATTCAGTAATGCTGAAAAATACTAAAAATATCTGAGACAAAAGATTTTGCAGATTCTTTCAGGTTCTCTGAATTCCTTTCTGCAGGTCATAATATAGTGCAGATTTTGTTACCAAAAACTGCTGGCTGAATACTTGTTTATTTTAAAAGGATTTTGCTTTCTTCCAGTTTTCTTCATCATTTTGAACAACAGTTCTAATATGCTGAATATAATCCTTATGTGAATTTAGATCAAACAAGGAGCTAGTTGTAAAAGAATTAGAAGTTTAGAAAGAATTGCTTGATGTACATTACCTGCTCAGATGCTACAGGATGAGGTAAAAAAAAAAAATCCTTTCTTTTTTTTCAAATAGGAGATTTAACTTCAGTGTTAACCAATTCAGTCATCACACAGCAGTCTGCAGAAGTTAGTTGTTCCAAGGCCTATTTTATGTGTGGGGATAGGGTAAATTACGAAGAAAGAACTAATGTAAGCCATGGGCAAGCGTACCGGTAGTTTTGTAAGATCTCTAGTTATAAAGTTACCAGCGTAATCACTGAATGTATGACTTGTGCTTATGTGGAAATACTTTCATCTACTGCACATTGGCTTTGACCTCAGTTCTCTTAAACACAAATTTTACAGCTGTACTTGTTCTGCTGCTTTTTCCTGCAGTAATGCCACATGGAGTAGAAATAGCCTTGGTATTTGAACCATAGAAGCTAGAAAAATTTATTTGGTCATACTTTAGTGGGCTTTCTCAGCTTTTTATATAAACATTCAATTTGTGAATGAGACAAAGCTCAGCTTGCAGTATTTTAGAACTCTCTCCGTAGTCACGTGGCTGAGCATTTTTATTGTTTTGAATGGTATGATAAGAATTCCTTTAATCTTTAGTGGTATCATTATGTGTTTGTGAGCATGTGTAGAATGGGCCACTCCATAAACCGACAGAACAACATATATGCCTTATTCAGTAGGTTTAGCTGATGCATGTTTTAATCCTTTCAAGATGGAAAGTGAATAAAGATAGTCAGTGCTGAATAATCGGCCTGATGTTCGATCATGTAGGAAACCTCCAGCCCCATTTCAGTTCAGAAGCTGATGAGCAGCTATAAAAATATGGTTACTTGCAGTAAGACCTCATTTGCTGTTTAGAAGGCCATTAGCTATTCAAATTAGAAAGTCATGGCTGTACTTTACAGTATATCTTGACAGCTCCCAAGTCCTGTGCAGATACTGTGAGTTTACACACTACTGAAGGACAAGAAACAAAGTCAAATTTCTAGGTTCATAGCTGACAGAAATGCTAGCTTCTTTAGGTCTAGTAAGTAAACGTTAAATTATTGCTTGCTTTGCAGAGAGCTTGCTGTGTCTTGTGGTAATGTGTAGATGTCGTTTGCAAAATCACATGTCATACCATGACCTTAATCATGCTAACATCGCTTGTTAATTGTTCGTCTCCAAGCTTGGGCATAAATGCTGTTTGATTAGAGCCTGATTTTGCTCTCTGATTGTAACTAAAGATAACAATACCGTCATATAGCATACAGCGTTGCTTTCATTAAAGATTGATTTATATGCTATGATTTGTTTTTTCTTTTTTCTGCACAGATGATCGTGTGGTTGGAGAAAATGCTAGATAAAATAATCAGCATTTTCATAATATTTTTGCTAGTGATAGGAACCCTTCTGCTAGCCCTGCTCCTTACTGCAAAGGTACAGTGTGCTAAGGAATGTAATCATAGAGTTAATTTTAAATGCTGAATGAAAGTTCCTGATATTTATGCAAAATTGTGTAGCTTAAAGAATTTTTTAAAAATTTTAGTAGCTAAATGCTCTGTAGTTGAACTTGCTACATTCCAAGACTTCTTATATTAAAAAAACCTATATATTTGTATTTATTTGTATGTATAAGTTTATTTACATATATGACAAAACTAATATATAGTCATTTGGAAATACAAAATTTATTCTAGTAAAACAGTTACTAGCTTATATATTACAGAAACTGATTTGTTTTGCATCCTGTTACACTTTTCTTGGCAATGGCAGAGCCACTTAGAAATTTTTCTTTTTTAATTTACCTTGCATTAGGAACATTTGCAAAATGCTTAAGGTGTATTTGTCAATTTGTTTGTGTAATTGCCTGTAATAACCTCATGGAATCCTGTTCTGAGTTTAAATGTGCTGAGATTCTTGATCAGATATTCTCTGAAATTGATTTTTGGTTTGTGACTGGGTTTTTTTTTTGCTCACCAGAAGAGGTCACTCATGTACTTTTTTTTTACTTTTTTTTTTTTAATGGAGCTGTGTCCATACCTGAAACAGTAAATGGAGATTGAATGTTTGACTTAAATACAGTTACAGAATAAAAATCAGTGGATTCTGATGTCAATCTCCTTTTTCCAAAATGTAGGCTTATATAATGTTTAGTGCTTAAAGTTGAAAGCTTTGAAAGTTGTGCAAATATTCCTGCTAAAGCTTTCTTAGATTCATAAAAGGAACATTAAGATATTTATGAAAGATGTCTTTTATCATTCTTATTGAAGAATTATTTTGGTGAGGCATTTCACAGCATGATTGGTTGTGTTAGAGCTGAGCATTCATTAATTTTTACACTTCTTTGATCCATGGCTTGAAAAGGTATATCTGAAACTATGCTTTGTATTTTAGTACTTCCTTTGATAGCACTGCTGTATTGTTAAAAATTTTTCCACTGATGAGATAAGATTTAAATTTCCATTTGCTATTATACTCACATAATGTGTGACCAGAATTGTCAGAACAGACTGATGATGATTGTACTGACTGCTTTTTTGGGTTACTGGCACTTCATTCTTAAGAATGGGTTGTCTGTGTTGAAAAAAATTCTTCTTTAAATGTACAAACTGGTCACCCCCATTCCCCTACCCCCCCCAAAAGACAATCAAACAAAAAAAAAAAGAAAATAAAGAAGCCTCTCTGAATGTAGGAAGAGTTCTAGTTTGCATTACATAACATTTCTCCTCTCTGTATTTAATTTAGGTACATCAAGAGAGCGTTCACATGATTCAAGTCACAAGCAGCTTGATCAATGAGACAGTAGCCAGTCACCCAGAGTGGGCAAAGTAAGAATGCTGAAGTTAAGCGAATAGTATAGGGTGGATGAACAAGCTTCCAGGTGCTCTTATGAATAGTTCTTAATTGTAAAAATCTCCGAGGTGAACAGAATATGGGAGTGACCTGTTGCAGCCAGATAGAAAAGCTAAACTCTCAGGCAGCAGTAGTGTTTGTGCATTACTCTGGAGAACTGTCAATGTGGTATCTCACTTGAGGACTGGTTGGACTTTAGTGGAGAAGGACAGTTGTATAAATTCCTCTGGTTACAGTTTTGGAGAAGATCTTGTATAGTGCAGAGAATAAAGAGGTCAATATTCTTTTCCCTTTTACTTGTGAAAGAAAAGTAATGGCAAAGAATGCTCTCTGTAGAAGGTTGTGAGATGAGAACTGAATTATTTTTTTCCATGTAGAGAACAGGCTGCAGAGTACCTTTGAGGGAATAGGAGTTGAAGAAAATGTTTTTGAAGTGAACTGGAAAGAGTTTGAGGATGGAAAGAAAGATGGATAGGGAGATTATGTATAGAGAATATGTATAGAGAAAAACAAAGGCACCTTGGTGAGCAAAGAAGTGATTGCATGAACAGTAGAGGGGGAATAGGTAAGACTGAGGAGTGTGATTTTGAGGGGGGTGATTTTCCAGTTTGCTTTCGTTCTGCTTCAGCTAAGCAGACATTGAGTAAAGGTGAGTCCAGGCACGTAGCAGGAGAAAAGAGTTGTCTTCTGGAGAAGAATGGTTGACTTTTTTTTTTCAAGGGCACTTCCTGAACAAAAGTGATGGCTTAACAGGGTTGAAAGACAGTGCATGTTGTATTATTCAAGAGAAATTTTCAAAAACAACTAAACTGATATAGTTAATCAATGCTATACTAATATGTACTTTAGCAATACTTAAGTAATTACAGTCAAGAGAACAGAAATCACTTAATGTGTTTATTTGTTCATTTATTTATGGTATCTCTTGTGTTGTTTGGCCTTTTCATTTTGCTGTAACATAGGAATAAGTAGGACCAATAAAAATGAAAATTTGACTGTCAGGAACTTACCCACATCATGATAATACTGGAGTACTAGTTGAGTAATTTGTGGAATTTTAGCTAAAATTTTTACTTCCAGTGTTTCTATCCAGATTTGAAGCATCCAAACCACTATCTTTTAATTCATTAGGAGCAACTATACCTTTTGTCAAATCTGTCAAGCTTCACCCACTTTCAGAGCTTGATGCTTACATTACATTTAGAGACGAGTGACTGAAATATCTTGCAATTCCAATGGACAACACATCTGAAGGGTTTATAGACAGAAAAGCTTCCGTGTTAATCTTCAGTCAGGTGATCTAATGCAGCAGTTTTATTTCCTGAATGTGTTCTTGTTTTGGAAGGGCTCCAACATGTGCCATTGAATCAAGATGTAGAAAGAAAGTCAAAGCAGAGAATTTGTGCCCTGTATTCACAAGAGTCAGAATGCTGGCAAATCAGTGCATCTGTTGCTCTAAAGTGGAATGAATCCCTGAAGAAATCCATGAGCAGATAGTTTAGTGGGGACTTAGAAATAACTGGTTCCCAAACCTGTTGCTTCATCTGATCGCGTTTTCAGGGACGCTACATTAAAAATTTGCGTTCAGTTCATAATCCAGAAGTTTATCTTCAGAGCTAGATGAGACTGCTTCATACAGTGTTTTCAGAAAGCTGGAACGCTAGGAAAACTTATAGGAATGTGATGTGACTAGCACGCATACAGATTGAAGAGCAGACCTCTTTTAAAAAAGTTGAGATACCAATTTAAGGTTTCAGGAGCCTTGGAGAATTCCAAATGCAATGATGTGCCCTAGATTGAATTGTGCTTTGGTTATGAGAAAGTCTGTTGCTTAATATGTAGAAGGAAATGTTTTAGTTTTAGTAAGCTTATATGTTCTTAACCCTATTTGTTGTTGTTTCAGAAGCATTAATTTGTAATATGTTTCAGGTATAATGAAATGGATAAATTATGTAGCAGTTAACTTTGTTTTCCTTCTTTAAAAAAAAAAAAACCTAGCTGGCTCCCAGAAGCCCAGGTTATTCAGAAGGCACTTAATTCAGCAGCTAACAATGTGTACCAATATGGCCGAGAATGGATTACGCATAAGGTAAGAGTGAGCTCCCCCACCTTTTTTAATGTCTTCATTTCTTGTATGTCATAAAAGTAAAAAGAAAGAAAAAGACTCTTGTCAGTGATTCTTTTCTGTGTGGTTAACCGTTTTGTCGACAGATCTATTCTTTCCACTCTCTAGTTTGTGAGTTGAAGGAAGAGTGGGAGTGATTTCAGTAGTCTTTTCTGCTCAGAGTAATATTTAGTTTTAAAAGCTGAAAAATCTGTCCTTTTAATAAGATTGCTAGTGAAAATGCTTCAAATAAAGATGAGTGATTTTGGTTTTTTAATCTGGCTTTATCTGTCCAATTATAGGCAATGCTGACTAATTTTTTTCCCTACCGGTAACTTAATTTCTGTGTGGTAGATTGGATTTTTTTTTTTAAATTATAATTTATTTAAATTAATTTTCTTTAGGGGAATTCACCAATATTCTTATTTATACATTTTGGTATCTAGCAAACATCTCAAGTTATTTGAAAGATTCACTATAAAGATGATCAAGAATTTTGGATTGAGCATTTTAGAAATGGCATTGATTTTTCAGTGCAGAAGGAAGTCTTCAGCTTAGTGCAGGAGAATGTTTTTTTTTTTTTCCAGACAGAACATTCATGTTGTGAACCATGTTGTCTGAAGTGTGTATTCCATACCGGTACTCAGCTTTTCTATTCATTTGGGTTTGAGCCATGCCTTTACTGACAGTCTTATATGATTCATCTAGCTTGGAGTTCATCAGTAGATGCCAGCTTCATTCTGTCCTGTATAATGAAATATTTCTGTATATTTTAGCTCCATAAGATTTTAGGAGAAAAAGTGAATAACACCGCTGTGATTGAAAAGCAAGTGCTAGAGCTCTGGGACAGGCTTTATCACTCTTGGTTTGTGAAGGTGGGTAACTTATCTAAATGGTATTTATGTAAACTGTCACTTAGTGCTTTGAGGTAATTATGCGAAGTACGCATTTCTGAAAAAGATGTTTGCAAAAAGTTGGAATGCTGAGCAAAGGCAGAATAATAAAAATTCTACAGTCACAGTTTGACTATAGCCAGAACTATGTCCTTCACTTAAGTAGTTCTGTGTAGTTTTATGTATGCCATTTAATTTATGCTTTGCTCACTTTTTTAGTATTTCATAGTTTAAAGCTTTCTGTTGAATTTTCGTGATCTTGAGGGGGTTAGGAAAAGGAAACTAGTATTCTGTATCATTTGTATAACTTCTATTAATTTGAAATTTTGAGAAAAATTATCCTTTTGCTAAGTTACTTACAGTGCATTTTTGCCAACTGTACTAGCCTTCCTATAATGGGTTCTGCACACTGAATCTTGAAAAGGTCATGAGAGTTAAATAATTTTCATGCTGCCAATGCTGTTTGCCTTTTAAAGGAAAAAGCAAGCAATTCATTAGCCATGGTGCAATGGAAATATAAAAATCCAGAAGTCATACCCTTGAAATACTTTCCTATATTTAAGTAACTGCAATTATAGTATATTAACACTGTTCTTTAAACAGTCATTTTTCAAGCACCTCTAAATTTCCAAGAAGATCTCTGTATTAAAAGAAGTATGAGTTTCAGTATAGCAGTCAAAATAGTAGGGGAAAGAATCAGTTCCTTTTTCTGACAAGATAATGTTGTAGAAGAGCATGTGGAGAGAGAACATGTTGAGGAATATGGGACCACTGAGGAGAAATTAAAGCTGTATCTACAATAGTTTTTTCTGACCTTAAGCTCTTGGGAGTATTCAGTGTCAAATGCTTCACCAAGAAAAGCACCTACTTTTCATACAGTTATACTGATAAACTTGTTGCTTTTAGTAATATAACCTGTGGGTCAGATGTTCCATAGCCCTGTATGGTTCAGTAGGGCTCTGTAGGAGTGTTTAACAAAATGTTACAAAACTTGCAAATTATACCCAATTCTACCAGTTAATAGTGAGATCTATCTTTGAAAATAGAACTAGATGAACTGCAAATAGGTTCTTGAAACAGTTTACAAATAGAGAAGGCCTATTGGTGAGAGGTTTTTGATTACTCATATGCTTCTGATTTAAATAAATTGCCAGCTCAGAATAAAGATCTCTGTATTGCTGTGGATTGTTAAAGAACATTGCTAATGTGTATCATAAAGTGTAACAGTGCATCTAGGGAGAGATCGTAATAAGCAGAGAATGTAATGCTCTTAGATAAATCGGTACAGGGACTTTACTTGGAATACTGCATGCCACATATGCCAAAAAAGATACTGTCATTTTGAATGCAAGCTGGTAAGGTTAAAAGTTTTAGGAAAATTCTAACAGAAGTATTGGGATGCTTTTATAAACACCAGATTTGAGAGCTTGAGCAGTCTCATGCTATTGAAGATTAGGATGAGATCTGTTGTAGTCGCTGGGTTTGCTTACTCTTGCTTCCAGTGGAATTTTGGCATTGCACTGTTGAAACACTTGTCGCAGTCCCAGAGCGACTTGCGTGGTCTCATGCTACATGGTGATCAGGTGTGACTCAGTTGGACAACAGGCAACTTCATAATTAGGGTGAAGCCACTGAAAGAACTAGCTGTTGTGTTCATAGCCGTTTCCTGTTGTCTTGCTCTGTTGCAGTTACAAAGCTGCGTAGTCAGAGGAAATCCTCTGTGCTTCCAGTTTAGCTTTTAGCTTTTGCATGATTGAGCATAGCCAGTGGGAAAGTAGACACTAATTGTGAGAAAACAGCTTGTTTTGGCTTCTGCTTGTGTTTTTATTTGTGGGTTATACTAGGAAGGGTTGTATGTTGCGAACAGTAAATTATGTAGGCAGTAACTTAAAGTATTACCACTTTCTTGTGTGCTTTCATGAAGAGCAAGATAGATACCATTATATCAGTCAAGCAGTAAAGCTAATGTTTAACCGAGGTGAATTGGTACTATATACAGAGCTGTAATTGTATGGAATAATTAACTATGGTTTTCTGTCAGATTTAATGTTTCCAGTGTACAGCATGCTTCCAGGTATTTCTGAGGATATAAATTAAAGCAGCTCTAAGTGTTTAGAAGCATGCTGGATTTGTTACTCATTAAGAAAACATTAGTCTTTGGCTTTCTCATACCTGTAAGTTATTCAAATGTCTGTTTTCTTGACATCTTTTTATCTCCGTTTTAAGAATGTAACACATTCAGGAAGACACAAAGGACACAAATGGCACATAAACCGTCAAAACAGCTGGCTTGGAGATATCCTGGACTGGCAAGATGTTGCATCATTTGTTCACGATAACATTGAAACATTTCTTTCGGTATGTGTTTTTTTGCCCCTATTACCAAATTGGTTTAATTTTTAACTGATAACAGGCTACTGCTAAGGTTATTGATTCAAGTACATGGAAAATTAGGGTAACATTGTTAGTGTTGCTTACAATTACCTAAGCAGTTCTTGTAAGCCTACTTAAGATATAATCATACTACATACAGAAGGGGTTGTGATCTAGAAGTCGTCCTGGTTTCAGCATCTTCATTAATACTGGCTTCCCAGATATCTTCCTGAGAGAGATTGTTACTGTAGGTTTACCAGTGTCACATGCAAGCTGGATTTAAATGCTTTTTATTATGCGGGGTTTTTTTTTGTTTTGGTTTTTTTTTTTAAAGGGACCAATTTGTCTGTGTTATAATTGAGGAAACTATTGACCAAGAGATTGGGAAAACAAAATAATTTTTTTTGTCTTACTCTTTTTTTTCCTGAAATTAGTATTCATTGGGTTGAAAGCAGCTTATTTCTCGCTTCTTTTATGAAAGTTCTGTGGAGAATGAAATTAATATTTTACACTGTGCCAGTTTCTGAATTAATGCCCTGGACCTTTCCCCTCATGAGGATAAAAAGAAAAAGCATTGAAAGCAGTCCGAACTGCAGCAACTACATTTCTCTAAAAAATGATGCTAAGTCTGAAATGCTTAATATACGAGTCAATTCCTGATATAGTTCATCTTTGACTTGAGCTGTTGTCATAAACTAGAAGTATCTTCAAGTTATTATTTATCCATTTTGGAAGAATATTATTTATACCTAACTCGCAACATAACATTTCTGTGGATGCAATTGAAGCTAGTATTTGCCTCAAGGTGCTTCTTGGTTTAGACTGATGGGCATGTGTGCTTCTCCCATCCTCCCTCAGCTGCTCTTTAAATGGGTACAGTTTCTGTTGTAGAAGATGATGTACGTCAAGAAAAATTTGAAAGAAACTTCTTACTGCAGTTAACCTTTTTTCAGTTAACAGTGAAATTTGCTTTTCTGAAAGTTGGCTATGTATATTTCAGGCAGAGTTACAAAAATGCACAACACATCATCATTTAAAATCAATATGGAGTTTCCATCTAGGCAAGAGGGAGAGGAGGAGAAGCTACAGCATAGGTGCTAGCCATGTCATTTACAGCATTGCTGCACGGTGTGCAGAAACCACAATGAAAAGTGTGCTTCAGTAATCTAAATAGGCTAGAATAATGCAAGAAGCAGTATAAGGAGAATAAATATTTAAGACTGAAATGAATTAGTATGAAAAATTGTGTCTAGCTAGTGTGCTATGCTTTACTTCACTTCTAAAATGTGGTGTAGAAGTGCAGGAAAAAAGTGCCAGCAGTTGACTTGCTTTCCTGTTTATTTCCATGAACTCACTACTCATCAGCTGTGGGGAAACACCTGTTCTTTTTCTCCATATGCTCATGTCCTTAATGGCAGACTGTAAACCAGTCAGCACTGTATATAGCTCTAAATCCTGTTTTCACATCCTTACTGGATAGCCTTCTCTTTGCTGGCTTGCTCATCCGCAATGCATTTCATAAACACTACTCACTGATATTTCAAGTTAAAATTTATGAAAATGTGATTTCTGTCCTTTTTAAGCCGTTAAAACTTGGAGACAATGAAAATAAGAATAGTTCTGATTCAAGTCTAGTGTTTCTAAGCAAGCTGCTTACCTACCCTAGGACACAGTGGAAGCTTACTGTCTTTGGGATTTATGTTTTTGTCAGAGCATGAAGATCTTGCTCTTGGTGTTTTGAAGAGGTACAGTATGTTATTAGAATGGCATACTGAATGGGGAATTTTAAATTTTGTGTATGTGTTTGAGGAGTGTTTCTGGGGTTTTCTTTTTTTCTTTTGGATGGATTTTTGTTTGTGCTTGGCTTTGAGTTTTGTTGGGCGTTTTTGTTCGCTTTTTTGTGTTTTGTGGGGCTTGAGTGGGTTGTTTTTTTGTTTTGTTTTTTTTTGTTTGTTTTTACTGAGTGCATTGTGTATGGTGCAGGATTGTGAGGGGGATTGCGGGGTGGGTTCAATAGGTTAGCTGTAATTCAAACTGTAGGGTGTTTCTGCATTTGGACACTTGAAATCAGTGCTAACCTGCAATTCCTTTAGAATATAGCAAGACATGGTACAGTCCCAAAACTACTTTGACAAATTTTAAAACAAAACTATTTAAAACAATGAGATAACTGTAAGGAAGTGTGTATGGATATACAGCTATAGTGAAATTTCCTCCACCTTTGGAAAAGAATGAACTAAGATACACTGCTTGCACATAATAAATACTTACACACAGATTGAGGCCGGGGTTTACTATAGAATAACTGTCTTGCTAGCCCCTTGGCTTTATGAAATATTTTGGAATAGTGCAGGTGACTCTCTGAAAATACAGCTATTTAACAATGTCATATTGCAGTTACAAGCAGATAAGCTCCTTTCTACTGATAGAAGCCATAGAAAGTATTCATCTTCTTCAGTAAGAAAAGAAGCATTTGCTGTAAGAAAAATGTTAAAAGGAGAGAGATGCAAGTAATTCACTTCAGGTTTTTCCTATAGTGGAAGAAATATTCAAATTAGAGTTGAAAGTATGTAATTAAATCACTGGTGTAGCTGTGCTGGGGAATTACTGGCATTCACTTAATTTGTAACAATATGCATTGATTCAGTTCTTTAACTACAAATATCAGAGAAAGCACAGAAGACTTCTGTACCTGCCTCAGAACGTGTTGTTGATATAGCAGGTATACTTAGCTCTAGTTTGATGTAGACAGACCTTAATTATTTTAAAGTAATTCACTATATAAACATGTAAATTGCCTGAAGATTGAATATGAAGGTAAGGTTTTACAAATCATCAGTTTGCTTTTTTCTGAAAGCTTTGGTGTTAGCAGCACTGCTGCCTTTCATCTTTGGATTTTTCAAGTATTCTTTAGAAGCGGTTGTGCTATAAACCAGTTTATCCAGTGATTGGTTTCTGAAGTGGGGTTTATTTCATCATATTCTTCGTTTGGGGAAAGAACTAGAATGGATCATCACTTATGCCTAGAATGTTTCACTCCACGCTCTGTTCTAAGGTAGTTTTTTTCAGATGACTGAAATATGCAATACACAGCTGGATTATTAAGTTTTAATTTCTGAAAAAGAAAAAAGCCTCATTCCTTCCCCACTTACCTGCTTTTTCATTCATACTCTTTTCCTCCATTTCTTGAAGGCTTGAAACCTTGAAAAAGCCAATTACTGCTGGCTAAATCTGTGAATGATCACTCAGAACTCCCTTGATGGTGCATGAGACATTGCTGATGTCTCCTTAAATTGATCTTTTTGCTTCTTACACAAGAATATTCATCATTCCACTAGCAGCCAGTACCTCATTCAGAGATTTCCCAAACAAGAAGACATAAGACCTTCCATTAAGATGTACACAGTGAGCTTCAGCTCAGTTAGGTTTCTCTCTCTGTGCCTTTAGCATGACTGATCTGCATATTCCAAATTGAGTCAGCTTCTTAAATATTTCACTGAGTTACCACATATCATAATGCTTTCTCTGATGGTGACACATAAGTGTGATGCATAAGGGGCTCTTGAATTCTTTACAGCGTCGTAGCTCTTCTAGAGACTGATCTCTTAAGGCTACTTACAAAGCAGTGTTTTAGGGA
>NW_010177777.1:45393-48207 GCF_000695765.1 Mesitornis unicolor
GAAAGAGGTGTGTTTTTTAGTTATCAAATAACAGTCAAAAGTATCATTATGGCATAAATATTCACACTTAGTTGTGTTTTGGAGAACTGGTCTCAGCTGGAAAGGTGTTAGAAATACTTTATTAATAGGAACTGCGCTCGTTAACTCAGCTGCAGGTAGGCTCTGGGAATCGAATGGTATTAAGACCTCTTAGGTGCGGGTGCATGTATTTTGATATTGACACTGTTAGTGAATTATTTGAGCACTTTCTGATACTGTATTCAGTAATGATTAATGTCTGTGATGTCTGCTATGTCTGTTTCTCATCCTGGTGATGAGAAGCATGTGTCTTGAAATTTTAATGGTACCTATGCATAAAGAGGAACTTACGCTATAGCTACAGAGGAGCCCTAAAACATGCACTTGCTTTCATAAGCCATACTGAAGCTTAACGAAAGACACTATCCACGCTTACACTAAAGCGAATGCTAGTGATAACGAGTTCAGCAGTTCTGATCAATGACTCTGCCTAACAAGGATGCTTTTCTAGGAGAACCATTCCCAGTATTGATTGAACCACCTGATAACCGCATTCAAGCTAACTGCGGTTATATACTCTTGGTTGTCAGCTCCTTAGGCTAAAGCTTTTAGGGGAACTGTTAAACAAATACAACCTATACTGGAGGAAGATACTGTTTTGAAGGAAACTTTCCCAGCCTCCACCAGATGTACACTGATGGAAAAAGGGGGAAAGAAGGGAAAAAACCCCTCTCCTTGTGAACTGCTCAGCTGATGGGTTGCAAGTGACTGTGTGAGAGGAAGGGAATTAATGATTGCTGTGATTAGTATTTAGAAGACTGATAAATCAGGCTAGTTTTAATCTTTAAAACAAAACTTCAGTAGACCAACTTTCATTACTGACACACTTCATGCTAATGGTTTGCTTTACTAATTGTTATTGTTATGTATTCAAAGTGGTCAGTCCTTAACAGTCATATCCTACATGAGCTGCGAGGACAGGATACCATGGTGGTGATGCTGTTTAGTTGGCACCAGTAGCCACTATTCTTGGTGGTCTGAGTCAAAGATGTCAAAGCGAGCAGGCTCAAGAGCTCTTAAATAAGAAGCTTGGCCTTTTTAGAAGGTGTTTTTCTTTCTGGACTTCTCCTGCCCCTTGACCTCTGCTCCGGACTGTATGCTGTGTGACACTTGGAGAGGCATTACTTTTCCAGATGATGGCGGATACCTTATCCTGTTGCTTACCTGTTTGTTATTTTTTCCCCTTCCTTAGTTGCTACTGCATTTTCTTAAAACAAAATCAGTCTTTTCCTAGCTCTTAAGGTTGTGTGTCCTTAATGCTTTCTTCCTCAATGAACTGCTTGTGTTTCAGGGGCATTTGTTTTCAACTTGTGTCCCTATTTTCAAGGTCTTTGCTGCTGTTCTGTGATTAAACTCCACATCATAAAAGGAGATCTGTGGCACCAAATTCCTGTTCACATACCCAGTTCTAGCAAGAGGCTTAAACATCTGGGACTGGAGCCTTGCACAGTTAGCATACAACTTATGGCTTCTTGTTAGCAATGACAGTACTATTTTCACTGAATATTAACTGAAAGGCCTCTGCTTTAGCTGTAAACTGTTTCCTCAAAAATCACTGTCCTCTGTGTTTTCATCCTCGGTGTCATGCACATTTAATAAAGTTACCTTGCGGCTGCATGAACTTAGACCACTTACTGCACCCCCAGAATGAATTCTTAATCCGTAGAGGAAGGAAAGGGACAGGTACCAGTGAGAAAATGTTTTTCAGCAAAGCATACTCTTCACTTCTAACCTCACTTGAATTCTCCAGAGAGACTAATAACATCTGTTCAAAAGATGAGCCTTAAAATTCATAATTCTCATTAAATAGCAAGAAGCGTGGACTAAGTAGATCATTCTGGTTTTACTATGTTGTTGTAATTCCCTGTCACTTTCCTCAGCACTTTTCCCCTCCCAAGTTTATGCTTAATAAATTATCTTTTGTGTTTCACTCGGTTCCAAAGGAGAGGCGATCACATGGCTCACACTCCTTTATCTGCTCTACAAATGCTGAATTCAGGGTTGTTGATGGGTTTTGTTTTGTGGTTTTTTGTTTGTTGTTGTTGTTGTTGTTTTAAATCAGTCTAATTGATTAAGATATTAATTAAACTCAGCATAACTGTTGCTAGTTTTGAAGTCTTCATGTCCAGCTTTGAACCTGGAGAAGGGCTTTTATGTCGGAGCTTTTACAGTTTTTCCACTGATATTAGTTAGCCTGAAAGAAGGTATGGCTTTTCCTTTGTAACCTTGCTTCTTTTATATGTTTGAATCATTGCACTACATTCTTACTGTATTCCTTCTGAATGAAATATTTAGGAGCCCTCCATGTGCCATGCTGTGCCATGCCTTTATGTACTTAATGTCTCATGAAGTTGCTGCCCTATTCAGACTGTGTCTGCATCCATCTATAAACTAATTTGGCTGTAGTGGGTATTCTACATTTAAAGGCATGTCTCAAAACTGCTCTTTACGGTCTTTAACTAATAAGCAATCAGTTCCCCAAACCAGTACAAAATTTAATGGATTTTCTAGCATTGTTTGATTTATTTTCCGTAATTGCTTCACTGACTGATGCATCCCTACTGAAAAACACAACTTGTGTAGTTGTCTGCAGATATTATAAAAATTATGCATCTCATTACCATAAAATATTTTTAAACCAAACTTATTAAAGTAGTAATTCTGTTATTTAATTTGAAGCTGTCTTCAGATTTATTTCTACCTTGTGATGTTACTCCTTGTTCTTCATCTTTTAGC
>NW_010177777.1:48238-51038 GCF_000695765.1 Mesitornis unicolor
TGGAAAGATGAGTTTCCTCTCCCGAGGCAAGATTTGCTTTCAGTTGTTGATGTTAATCACAATAAACAAGTGTCACTGCATCTAGATTTTTTGCAGTTTTGCAGAGTGAAATATTTTAGAGCATTAGGAGAAAAAAATCTAAAACGTTGTAACTATCTACCTAGAAACTTGTCTTTGGTAAAGTAGATGTTTTCACTTGATAGTACCTGCTGTAATTTAGGAATGAGGGAAGATTATTTTTTAAAAAAATATCTTCTTCATATGGCTTGATGGAGATGGATCACTCTGTAAGCAGTTCTCTGTCCTAGCTGGTAGCATCTGGTGCCTGACTTTGTCTTCCCTTTTCCAGATCCTGGAGTCTCTGTGGATAGTGATGAGTCGCAATGTGAGCCTCTTGTTTACTACAGTTACAACATTAGTGACAATCCTCTTCCATAGTGGGACAGCTCTTCTCAATTTTGTGCTTTCAGTGGTAAGTAGTAACGTCATCAGTTTACATGGTCTGTTTTACTGAAGGAACCTAGTTGTACACATTGTAACAATCGAAAATCAAACCTAAAGCATTGAAAATGTCTTCTGACCTTATCTAATACCAGAATTATTTAAGATTTTGCAACTTTCAGATCTGTTGCTTGGGGCCATTCTAGGCAAAGGGCAAGATTTGGGTAACTTCCACATTTAAAGAGCTGGCAGTCTTCCTGTCTTTATATTCAAGGAAAACTCTTGTTTCTGTCCTTGAAGATACTGAGCTGTAACTTGTGATATCCTACGTAACTACTGAAATCTTATGGCATATCCTCTTAAGGATATCTTTAAACAAGCCAGTGCTCTTGAAAGGGGAAAAAATGTTACAGGGAAATGTCAGCAAAAGTAGTTATTTCACAAGGATTACCTTATATTCCCTTTTTTAAATTAAGCATCAGCAAATCTGTGTGAGTGGGTGGTTGTATTGTTTTTATTTAACCTCTGTGAGGTCTTAATTGCAGAATGCTTCCTACACAAAGTTAATTCTTATTATGTTATTGCCCACAGTGAGTAATAGTCTCTGAAACTTTTTATTAAAGCTGTTTTTGTTAAGAATGTGCTACTTTTTAGTGTATTATGTGAGCTGTATGTTTTTAATTTCTTTTGTTTCTAAATGCCACAGCTGTGTGGAGTAATTTATAATAGTAGAGGTAACTTCTTTCTTCTCATTTACTGTGACGGCTGTTACTTAAAAATCTCCTAAAACACTGGCCTGGGACTTCTGATACTGATGTTGGAAGCTTGACTGAAATCCATGTCCTGGTTTTTAGTTCAGGATTCAAAAACGCTTGTTAGAAAACAAAATGTTTTGCCATTTTAACTTCATTGCCTTCATTGATGTTTGCACAGGAGGGAGGTCTTTGTAGCCAAAGCTGCAAAACTGAAATAGGCAGCTGTGTGGATTCTCTTCAATATTTAGGAAAGAACAGATCACAGTAAGACTTAATGGAGTGGCTATATTGAACTGAAGAATATTGCTGCCACTGAATTGTTGTTCTATAGTTATCTTTCAGTTAGTAAAGAAAAAATTGCATGGCAATACTTCATTTCTTCCTTAGTCCACAACTTCACCTGTGGTAACACATTGAAAGAAGCGTTTGAGATGTTAGTGTACTTAAAAGTGACAAGTTTGGATAATGATTGCAGGTTATTTCAATGCACTTGTGGCTGGGAGACAAAATTTGGCTCTAGATGCCTAATGTCTTATACCGAGTTCATCACGTGCTGTTGCTGTGATGCATGATCCTGCCGTTTTGTCTGTCAGCAGGGTCCTGCCGCTTGCTGGGGCACTGTGCAGTCAGCTGCTTTAGCAGACCCAGCTGGGATAATGCTGTGTTGGAATTCTTGTAAAGATGAGATGCCCTGAAGGCTGCTCCGTTTCCTTCACCTCTGTTGTACATCGAACATGTTACTTAAAACAGTCATATAAAGCTTTCCCTGCCAAAACACACCAGCCTTGCACTCTTGGTTTCTTGGATTTTGATGATGAGCTTCAATTTTGCACTCCTAGTGATCACATATCTAGAAAGACTTGTTTTCATATGTGCATAGGTTCTTTCTGTAGATTCTTGCCAATGGTAGCCTTTGAAATGTGAACGGCAGAACTGATAAATTAGAAATATTTCAACTTTTAAGAAATAAGACAAAAAATCGCTGAAGAACTTTGTCCTGTTAACTGTACTTCAAATATGCCAGGGTAAAGGGATATGCTTGCTTCCATTTTAATGCACAGAAAATGTCAGGTGTAAGTGGTGGTGCTCTTTTAACTCCATGAACTGCCTCTTTTGAAGGCATTTAAAATTTGCATGCCTACCTGAAGAGTAGTTATTAATGCTGTCAAATACTATGGGAGAGTGCTATAACTTAATCTTGTTTGCACTGTACATTTCATACACTGTCTTGTCTGTTCAGAGACATGGTATCTTACCTTTATGAAAGTCTTTCACAAAGGTTCTTGCTACAAGAACTAAACAGATTTTCTTAAAACACAAAAATGTAAATTAATTGAACTTGTTTTAATAGTATTTAGTGTGAGTTTGTTAACAGCTTATGACTGAAAGAAGAAAGGACTTAAATTTAGGATATTCAGAAAATAGCTTGCACTAAACGATATAGTCCATTATTTGGGGCAATAAGTGAATGAAAATGCTAGTTGTTGTGAGAATTTAGTTGAGCCTAAAGTACTTTTTTGGGTAACTTAACTGAACTGTCATGGAGTCCACAGTGAAAGAATATAACTGCTGCTTAATTTTTCCTTGCACTTTTTTTTTCCTCT
>NW_010177777.1:51071-55272 GCF_000695765.1 Mesitornis unicolor
AAGTCCAGATGTGACCCTAGGATAAATCACTGCAGCTTTCTTCACTTTTGTGATAGTGACATTATACCAAATGGGATTTAGTAACAGTTAGATTTGCCTGCTGTTCATGTTCCTTTCCTTCAGAGCTAAAGAGAAACACCCTCCAAGTGAGGAGGAGACCAGAAGTGACCTTAAGAGTTCTTGTTCTTCTAGGGTCTCAAGGCTCCAGATGTGACCCTAGGATAAATCACTGCAGCTTTCTTCACTTTTGTGATAGTGACATTATACCAAATGGGATTTAGTAACAGTTAGATTTGCCTGCTGTTCATGTTCCTTTCCTTCAGAGCTAAAGAGAAACACCCTCCAAGTGAGGAGGAGACCAGAAGTGACCTTAAGAGTTCTTGTTCTTCTAGGGTCTCAAGGCATATTTGCATCTTTTGCTGTAGCAAGGTATTTTTTCAGTAACTTGCTTTCCAACAATATCTTTAACAGTTTAGTTTGTCTTTAAGCTGAGATTTCAGCATGAGGTGTTTTCAGCTCTCTTTCGATAAGTCTTGAATTAAGAAGTTCAGTTTCCTGGCAAAACTATCACTGTTCTCCAGTAAGGAGAAAAAGCTTTTGTATAGAGTTCATTTTGAATGTGGATGCAAATAGTTTCAGAGTTTTGATTGTTCTAGTTTAGTTGCTGCATCTTTGACTGCTGCCTGGTCCAATATCCTTTCCATGTCTTTTTTTTTTTTAATTAGTGGAGTTTTGGAATGGAATTTCTACATTTTGAATAGACTGAACCCCGACGCTAGGTAGGCAGCATTCAAGCACAGTTTTTGTGTTGCTGGGGTCCAGCCAGCAGTGTCAGCTGAAAAAGCTGACTCTCTTAAAAATGCCATGTCTGTAGTTTGACAAATGATGTATTTAATGGGCTACTCAGGGAAATTTTTTTCGAAATGTGAAACAGGACGAGTTCTTTTACATTTATCTCTAGGTAGAGCTGCATTTAAAAGAAAGCACTACTCCAGCTTTAACTGTAGTCTTGCTTTTAATTTTGCAGGGTTCTTAGTTGCTACAGAAGAGTTTTTACTAGTTTGAAGTGACATTTCTGTTTCACTTCTGAATGCAAGTTCCTGTCCACACATGCATGCATATGGTTGTATGCCTGTGTGTGTGTGCACACTCACTGTGCTCATGCTCTGTTACGCAGATTGGAAGAGAAGAACTCCATTTGGTTGATGGACATAGACAGTCCTGAGGGGAATATGCAAATTTTTGATGCTGTAATAAATAAAGAAATGAAACAAGAACAAAGCTTATGGGCAGAAAATTGAATATGAAAGGCAGATACAAAAATATTTCCCAAGTCTATGAACCTGACGCACAAGCAATTAAGTCATGTGTTTCTTGATATATGTGGAAATGCTAAATTACCATTTTAGTATAAAGTATTTACCCATAGGTTTCTGCGTGAATTCAGTCTATCCCCACCTCCCCCCTCCCCACCCCTCACATTAGGGGCTACAAAACAAATTCTACAGCAAGAAATAGTTATCCATCAGTTGTTTAACAATGGAAATATATTATTATTTTATCTTTGGTGAATTCCTCCTCACAGTCCTTAGCAGGATCTTGAATTGCTGCTTAGAAAACAATTCAGGTAATGTCTGAAATCTCAGATATCCTGTAAAAAAGGTCTGAAAACTCTAAGGCTCCAATTAATATTGAGTAGTACATATCCTTTTGGTGGTGAATGTACTGTTGAGGCTATTCTACTGATTTTATAAGTTAGCAAGCCACTTGATAAGTTGTTATATTCTGTGACTACTGCTTCTTTTTGCATTTCTGTATCTGTTGAGCCAAAGCAAAAATATTAATTTCCCAAAACTCAGATAATCTAAAATTCAGATGATTTTGTATGGTGCTGTGGTTACATGCATCTTACCTTAACAGAAATTGAGTTAGGTTTGTATCTTTTCCTAGCTGGTAGTTCAGTTTAACACCATTTTATTCCATTGCTGTTCATCCCCAACTATCACTTTGGCTTTTACAGTTCAGGTGGATATGTGTACATTGGTGTGCTGTTACTCCCTAAGAAAGCAAGTTTCTTCTATAAACACTGGGGAAGAACGGCTTTTCCAGTCAGTACAGGTGCTATGCGTGTTGTTACTTGTACTGATCCCCAGCCTGCCTGTCTGTTTCTCATACCACTAGGAATCAAGCTTTGCTGCAGTTAATTTGCTTGGTCCCTGGCTGCCGTCTTCTTTTCTAAAGGCAGCATCTTCAGAAGTTAACTGAGGCTGTCCTAATGAAACAAGATCCGGTGGAGCTGGTTTTCATTTTGCTTTTTGTGAGTGTCAGGATGAGGAGACACTGTACTTAGAGCAGTGTGCTGCCTTCTGTGTTGAAAACTGCACTGCAAGGAGAATCCGTAACTGCATCCCAGTGGAAGGAAAACAGAATGCCACCAGGATGCCTGCTTCAGTATAGGGAGTTTTGTAGTGAAATCGGGAAATATTATAGTAGCTTAGGCGGGTCCTGTCAAGAAAACAGTAACCATGCTTGCAGCATTACAGAGGATGCTGAAATCTGATTCAGGTTTTAAGATTTACTCATTTGAAATTGTAACAAAGCATAGCTGATACTGCTGTTGGTTAAACCAAGGCCAAATTCAGTGGTTGTTTTTTTGGTTGGGTTGTTGGTTTTTTTCATTATCTCAAAATGAATGTTAACAGTATGCTGTTTAAATGTGCTGATGTGATGACTTGTTTTAGTTGCAAGATTGGTTTATTACCCAAGGTAGAAGTTCCACACCTGCAAAGATGCACCTATATATGACATTGAAGGTGAACAGCTGAGTGTGACTTCCAAGTTAAAGGCTGGGAGAAAGTAGTAGCAACACTTCATTGAGCTGAAAGGAATTAGGAACAGAGACAAATGGATGACGTTTTTGAGACTGGTAATGGACTACAGCGTGTTGTGCTGTCTGCAGTGTTTTCTGAGCGCGTTCAGAGAGAATGCAGGAGAAGGGCATGAGGTGTCTGCAGACTGGATAAAATGCTTGAAAGTGAGAGACTTACAGAAGTCAGGCTGTTTGACTTATCAAAAGATTCTGATGTGGTTTATTCTATTATATGAGTAGGTTGGAAATAAGAAAAGTGAGAGAATTCTTTTTATCTGGGGAAGAAAGAAAAAAGATTTGAGGCTTGCAGATGAAGCAAATATAAGCCATAGTTTTGCCATTGAAGTGTATAGGGTGGATTTTCTTTGTTTGAGGTATTCTATGGTATTTCAGATGTGTTTCTGTGGTGTGTGCATAGCCCAAGAAGTTGCTGAGCCCACTTACAGGAAAATAAGGAAAACATAGTGGCCTGCAACACACAGGAAGCCTAATACAATCTGATTGCATTTTTTTTGGTCAATGAATCAATGGAACTGCTGTCACTTCTGCTGAAACTCATCTTCAAACTCACAGGAGGAGTTTTCAGTCAGGATTGCCAGCCTAATAAATATTATAAATTTTCTGTCTGTGACTTTCTGTTTAATTCATATCTGATATCCAGCTGCATAATGACTCTTGAGACAATTCAGACTTATTTCTTGGGTGGTTTTGTGGTGTTTTTTTAATTTTATAAGACTAGGTGTTACTATTCAGCAATTCTTCGATCTAGATCAACATTCTAGTTGTTTGGTGTGACTTTGGGAAGAGGCTGCATAGGGCTAAAAGTTGTATGCTTAGCTATAACTGTTAAGCCCTTTATGGAGCAGGGGAGAAAATTATCATTCTGGCTCTGTGTGTGTCTAAATCCAAGCTTGTGGAATAGTATTGTGTGGCTTTCCAATGAAGTTCAGTATCTGAAGCACAGCTGCATACTGTAGTTCTGGAAAGCCTTTTAATTTAAAACTCGAATTTGTTTTGCAGGTGATTTTTCTGACCACACTGTTCTACCTATTGAGTTCCAGTGATGAGTACTACAAGCCAGTAAAGTGGGTGATAAGCCTGACACCTTTGTCTCAGCCAGGTCCCTCCTCAAATATAGTTGGGCAATCTGTGGAGGAAGCAATAAGGTATGTTGTTGATTTCTTGCCCTTTCTGGAATTGTTTTTTTAATTTGATATTCAACTACAAGTACTTAGCAATTGAGACAGCTCATGTTTCAAAGATAAGTTGCAAATCTTAAAGATTTTCAAGAACCTAGCATTGATGATTTCCCCTTCCTTGATTGTTAAAAGA
>NW_010177777.1:55303-57250 GCF_000695765.1 Mesitornis unicolor
CGGAGTCTAAAAAAAATATATCAGAGGACTGTGCTGTAGGGAATACCAGTACTTTATAAAACCAATACACGTGTCACATCCCTAACCCGTCAGGAAGTAGTGTGTTTGCAGCTATGTTGACATTAATGGCTGGTGCAGCCCTACAGGGAGCAGATTCATACAGCAAAGCAGTTGAAATGGAGGACCTGACATCTTTGCTGTACACATTTCAGAGTTACTTTGTCTGAACTATTTTTAGTCCAATCTTGGGGACTAAGTACCTGTTTGCAGCTGGAGTGTGTTGCTCCTGAAGCACATTTTCCAGTTTCATCCCTAAACTACTTCAGTAATTTAAGTAGGATATTTTTTGTGGTTTTAGATATGATTCACTGAGATTTCACAATAAAGAAGTTTTTGTGGGTGGTATAGTAATGTATTTCATTAAACACAGATGCATGAAGCTGTCAGCTTTCACCTGTTTGGAGCTCGAAACACTAACACATTGGCAACATAACAAAAAGATTTTGAATAAGGTATTTAAGTCATAGTTCACTTTTTCAAAAAAGTTGATGGACTGGGTAAAGTCAACAGACTCCATGCTAAATTCTATACAGCCTTCTCTTACACCGTTGCTTTCTGTGTCATCTTGCATATACATGCAAAACGTGAAGTCTTTTAACTGGCAGTGAGTTAAAACTGTTTTCCAAACTCATTGCCAAATGTTTACCGTCATTCTTAAGTGTACTTTACAGATGATTGTTGTTATCTGTTACTGGGATTAAGCAGTTTCAGGTATGTTTTAACAATGAGAAGGTTATCTCATGACAGGCAATATCTTAAACAGCAACGATAACTGCTGTGTAGTCCTTTGAAATAAAAGGGCAATCCAGGTAGAAAGCAACACATTTGGAATTCTGCCATTCTTTTGAGTGACTGCTGTTGAGTTTTCATTGATCACATGGTTAATATCTCAGTTCTGGCTCTTCTGAAGAATGTAAGCAGATTTAGAAACAGAAACTTGTCTCACAAATTGTTCTCTTTAGCCCTTGGTAGAGAGAAACAGTGTCAAAAAATAGGGTATCGCTTCTCTGGGTATGGATGCTCTGCAAGGAGGATTGTATTAAAATGCAGTTTTAAGTTTATAGGTCTGTGACACAGGTGATTCAAGGTGTTTGTCACAGTTTAGAATGGTGGAAAGAGAGAAAATAATTGTTAGAGAAGCCACAGGAAAACAAGTAGGAAAGAGCCAGCATGCATCAGTAACTGCAAATATGATGAGAAAAGGCCCGTGTCTGGAGAATGTGGAATGTGAAGCTGCTTGTCATACGCGAGGGAACTCAGCCTGTGTGTTTGTGAAGGTAGCTTGAATCAGTCGTTGATATTTGTTTGTTTGGAGTAGCCTGTATTTGGTGCCTAATTTGAGCTCTTTGGAATGCTGCTTCTGAGATTTTCAGAAGTTCCTCTCTTGCTCAGTTATACGTAAGGATTTATCATAATGCTTCTAGATTAGCTTGCATTCTTCTTAGTACTTACTGTGATCTTCAGTATGTAAATGTGAAGAGTATAGTAACATATTCCCATGAGTTCATGCGTGCCCAATTTCTTGCCATATGAGAAAATTGCCACTGTAGGCCATTCTTTTTTCACAAAATAGCAGCTATCCTTTGTTTTTGAAGATGAATTGTTGCTAGAGGGGTATGAACCTAGAAACGGCTTGTGCACCTCATATATAAGAGACATGCAAAATGGATGTGAATACTTGGTAGCAGAATGGGAGGAAGAAGCTCTATCTGTGTTATGAATTATCAAATAATGAAACTTCTGTAGTCACTTTCACTATTAGACTACAACATGTTACACAACATGAATTTAGCCTCAAAGTACTCACACATTCAAGTTTCCAAAAGTATAAAAAGACTGAGTTATACATCTTGGAAGTCACCAGCTGTGTTCCATCATTCTTCAGCA
>NW_010177777.1:57281-80535 GCF_000695765.1 Mesitornis unicolor
CAGAAAGCTGAGTGTGCATATAACTAGTCTGTCTGGAGGGCAGACCTCATGCCAAGAGGTGCAGATATATCTCTCTTGCTCATGGACCAAATGGCTTGAAAATATGCTGCTTCTATGTTGTCAGTCACTGCTGTGGCTCTTTTACTTAAAATGTGTTTGTGAAAAGGACTGGGGAACTTGGATGTGGTCACAGAAATCTGTTCTTCTGTGTCCCTTGCCATTTATTTGTGAGAAGAGTCAATGAAGGAAAAAGAGGAGGGCAGTCAGCAAATGGTGTCTGTAGCTCAAGAAATCCCTTAATTTGAAGCCATTATGCAGCAAGCATTTAATGAAACCAAGACCTTTTCCCATTGCAGTTTCTCTCATCTAAGCGCAGTTGTGATTTTTAATGTCCTGACTATAAGTAGCTATAGGTTTTAGAACTATTTTTCAAACTTTATTGGCAATCAGTTTGCGAAGACAGTGACAGCTCTCTGTCCACATGGATGGGTTTATGAGCTGTGTTGGGGTGAGAACAGCTTTCCAGCCTCTTTTGAGCCACTTGTTGGATCTGTTTCTTTCACGATACCCCAGATGTTAAATTTGCCCTTAAGTACATCGGTCCCCTCAACAAGATGGTCGCAGCTACTTTCCAGGAAGGTCACCTGGAGCCCTGCGGGTGACTGCACCCCTCATGCCTTGGCAGTGCCTGAGAGGGTGCAAAGCATCCAGACATCCCACCTGTGGGAAAGGGAGGCACAGCTGGCCTACACAAGGTCTGCCAGTAGCCCATAAAAGAATTGCTGATTGCTAAGTGTTGCATGGCATCTTCTTCCCCATCCCCATCCCCTGGCCCTGCCCCTGGTATGTGGAGAGGTACCATCTCTTGTGCAGGGAGTCCTGAGGGAGAGAGGAGGAGTGGGTGTCACTTCCCATCTGGGGAAGGCAGGGCAGCTCATGTTCAAAGAATCACAGAAGCACAGAGGTTTGGAGAGATGCTTTGAGGTCTGCAGTCCAATCTTCTGCTCAGAGCAGCTCCAGTTGGATCCCATTGCGCCAGGCTTTATTCAGTCACATTTGGATACCCTCAAGGACAGAGTCTCCACAGTCCCTCTGGGCCCCTGTGCCATGTCTGAGCAGCCTCATAGTGATGATATTTTCCTTTTATTGAGTTGTGATTTCTCCTGGGCCTAATGCTGCTCCTTCAGCTGTAGGCACCAGTCAGGTCCACCCCAGACTCTTCTCTTCTTGATGCAGACCAGAGACAAACACTAACAGTGTTCAGGGAATAGAACAAATGTTGTTTTGCAAATTGCTAATAAATGAGTTTTCCCAGTTTTGAATAAGTTTCATAATTAAAATGCTCCTATCATTTTAGAGTAAGCACTTGTGTACGTTTTGTTGCCGTATACTACTGCTTTTGCTTCTCCTGATTGGTTGTGCCTTGGGGAAGGCAGCATTTAATCTGTGGGGAGGAGAGCAAAGATCATAAAAAACAGTAAAAAGCCTGGGAGGAAGATCAGTACCAAAGCATGTGTTTTCTCGCTGATGTGTGAAGTACTGGTGCTACTTCAGATAAAGCAACTCAATTCATAATGCCAAATTCTGTGTTGGAATTTCATGTGCCATTGCCTGCAAATGAGGTGGGAAATAAAAATTTAGGAAAATGGTAATAATGTTAAATACTGCTAATGCCTCAGTAGCAAAATAACTTCTGTTCTCTAATAGTTTTGGTCCTTCATGCCCTGGTGGTTTATCTGTTTGTTTTTTTTCTTTGGTTTGCAATTAATTTCGGATCTTTCTCACTCCAATTTTAATTTTCTTGGTGTGGCCACACTTTGTTACGATTACTTCTTTTTGATAAATGCTCCATTTGCTCTTTGCCTTCTGTACCTCCTGCTGTTCTGGCTGTTTTTTTCTTTTTTTTTTTTTTTTCCTGTTTTCCGTATTTCCTAAGTGGGTATCGGCACAAAAATGTGAAAAATTATGGAGGTAGTGTTGCACCTTCATCATGTATAAGAGTCTCCTTTGACTGGCAGTGGTGCTTAGTAGCCTGTGGATGTCGTAAATGCATGATTTTTCTTTCTCTGAACCTACTAAACATCAGCTACGGGAACCAGTGGAGAAAACGGAATCGGGAGAGGACTGTGGACTGTAGCAGCACTCTCAGTCGGGGGTAGGAAGATTACTTGCTTTAGAAATGTGACAACCACTTGGACTGGTTTACTGGATTTAGATAATTTTTGTTCTCAATACTAGTTAGTGAAATTTTTCATTGTAATTATATTAACAGTGTAGTATTTTGAGGGTCAGAGGAAAATTGTTATCTGCACGGATCAGTGTGAGATTTGTTCAGAAAGGTTCTGTAAAATCAAGTTAGCTCCTAAGTCACCTACCTCACTGCATAAGTACGAGTGTTATGTCTTTCCCCCCTGAGATAGGGAGGTGGCGCTGTTGTATGGATATTTTTATTCCCCTGGATGAATGAAGTGGTAATTCTCGAGTTCACAGGTTTCCAACGTAGTAGCATGCACACCTTTGCCTGAACCATTTTCCTTTCCCTGAGCAGCATGTCGTTCTCTTCCTGAATGCACCATACCCTTCTTCCCTGAAGCTCCCATTCTGCTTGCTCTGGTGGAGATATTGCACATTACTAAGTTGCATGTTGTCACGGCCTCAGTGCAATTTAGTGTGTGCGATACTTTCACATGAGTGCATGCACACGGGTATGGCTGTGGCTTAAAGTTACTGCAGCTTTCGATTTTGGTGAGGCCTAATGCCATTGTGAAAGGGTCTTAAATCCAGATCCGTATTTTGAGCGATGCCTTGAAACGTGTGTTAGTGGAAGTTTGTTGGGTAATGCCAGGAAGATGAATACTGTTTGTTTTCAATTTGAGAAGGGTTATCATTATTTGCTTCATTTTCTTCATTTGCCACACATACCTCAAATTTTATCAGATTTTTCATTGGTTATATAAAAGTTACTTCTAATATTAGCTGTTTCTAAAGAGGAAATAGTAAACATATCCGTAATTGAAATTTGCCAGGAAGTCAAAGAAATTTGATATGAAAAAAGCCTATAGTGCCTTGATGGCTGAAATAGGTTCTTAGTGTTTTTTTCAACTTCTCTTTAAATGTTAATAAATAAATCTGAAATAAGCTACCATGCAAACAAACAAACAAAAAATCTCAGCTGTTTAAGCATCTAGCTGGTTTGCTGTGGTATCCTGGCAGTAATGATGGAGAAAATGAGATGGTGATACAATTCCCACAGAAAACAATAATCTTCCAGCATGTTAAGCTAATGCTTAGAAAAAGCAAAATGTGTGAACTTATTTTACTGCAACATTAATGATGTCTTTCAGATTAATTTTTCAAACACAGCTGTTAACTGAGTATGTTTTGACTGAATTTTTGCATGCAACATATGTTCTTTAGTACCAGGAGTATCTCTTGCAGAAACCTCTTTTGTCACAGGAATGCATTTAATAGGACCCTACTGAAATTTTTATAAACACTAATTATGGTGTATGTTACGAGATGGGAATAGAATTGAAAATTATTCTGACTTCAAGAAATAATTTCCTAGTCTAAAACTGGGAATAACAGTTACGTCCTTTTTTTTAATGACATGAAGGAAAGGAAAGCTTCAGTTGAGTTAGTGGAAAATAAGTAGAGTGTAGTCTATAAATCTAGAAGCAATGCTGCAATGTTTCATTATGTTTGCAGAACCAAACTGACAGCAACTGTAAGCTGATTATCCTAGTGGGATAGACAGTAGTATTTTTCATCCAATTGTTTTAGTAGCAATAAACACAACTCGCTCATACTACTATTTTTGTCTTAAATATTCTCCTGTATGCAAAAAAACCCCAGAAAGGATTAATCTTTACCTGTATTTTCTTTTTCTTTTACATTGAAAGTGCTTGTTATTAAACACAGCTGTCTCTGTGTTGGTTTACATATGCCTGATTTTAAAAAGTTTTGCGAAGAGTAACCCAAAGAAAAACAGATTCAAAGAAAATTTCAGAAAATAGTTCATGCGCTCATGCTTCATCTTTACTGTTTTTCCAAATTTGCCTGAAACTATGAAAAATTCATTATTATACACAAATAGTTTGAGACAAGCATGTCACAAAGTCCATAGGAATGTTACAGTTTACTACACCTAATTCATGGCACTGCATAAAAGCACAATCTGATGCTGAAATCAACATTTCTGTTCTCTACGCCATGCAGACTGGTATAGTGTCTTTTCAAACACATTGCTGGGTTATTGAGGGCTTCCCTGTTTTAGATCAGGCAGCGCCAATATTCTGCCATTTGCTCCTCTCATATTCCAGATGGTGCCCTGCGTGCGTTCTAACAGCAATTTCTCATAGTACGTTTTTGTAGTTTCTAATTCTGTGACCGTCCAGTTTGTTTAAGACTGAAGGTGTCTGTGAACACGTAGAGGATGTGGGTTATTGTGCGTGTGCATGCACGTTTAAACACATACACAGATCTGCACAGAGTCATTAAGAATAATGTAACTATGTTGCGCCTGAGAAACTAGTTGTTTAATTACATATTGCACTTATGCAGTTATGTATGTAGACTGCTTTTTCTACACCAGCAACTTTTTAAAACTGTTGTTTGTATGTCAGAACTTATAATCTTTATTTGAATGTAAGCTTAGTTGGTATGTGACAGACTGTATCAGTAATAACTGTGACACTCGCATCTGGAATTCAGCTCAGCCAGTTGGCTTTTCAACTTACTTCTAAGGCAGGCCTAGTAGCTAACTGGGAGGGATGGAAAGACAAGGGTTGCTGAAAGAATTATTCAATATGTAAAGAAGAGGTCTTCAATCAGGCATTTCTAAGAAAAACGGGATACTGTGAGTATTATTTTTAGTGTAACATATTGCAGGATTCTGTGCTTGCATATCTAATAATTCTTCAGGTGTGTTTTTAAGGTTGCTGTATATATTATCATAACCTTGGTTAGATTCCTGCTATGTAAAATACAGATTTATTGTAATGTAGAAGACAGCGTGAAGGCTGATATAAAACTTCAGGATTTCCTGACATTTCAAAGATTTAACAGCACAGATTTAGCTTTTTGCTATTTTGTCATATTAGGTTGGATTATAAGGTCAATCCATTATTTATTTTCTCCACCAGCATAAGCAATCAAAATACCCTCTTCTCTATGCTTGTGATTCATAACTTTATGATAGTAATAATCTGAAAAAAGACTGGGAGTTTCTTAATATGACTGCAATGGGTTTTGAGCTTTATTGAGTCCATCTAGCTGTTGTTCTGATTCATAAACTTTTCAAGCCAAAATGGGTATCTAGAAGAATTACATCCTTACAAGTGGTGTGGAGAATAATAAATACTCAGTGTACAGTGCCGATGCATCCTAACAGCTACGAAAGGCTTGAATATGTCTAAAGGGAAGACCACGTGGCTGATCAGCAAGGTAACAAAGGCCACAGGAAATGAGAAACGATCCTTTAAAAAGCTGAAATTTTAGCTAAAGAAAACAGAAGGATCAAACTTTAGCAGATAGAAGTAGGCCTAAAGGTGGTGGTGAGTTTGTTTCATTTGCTTAAAGCTCCACAAAATGCTTTAAAACCAAAATACCACTTTTCATACGCAGCAAAAGCAAAAAGTACTCAGGGAGGCTGAGGGATGGATGCAAAGAGTACTCAGCAACAACCAGGCTGTTGTGGGGGGGGTAAATTGGTGGTGTGGTGTTCATTGCTGTGAAGGTAAGTGGAGGGAATCACACTGTAAAATTCTTCTTACAGGTGAGCTGCAGCAGGGTCTCAGAAATTACAGTGACTGTAGAAGAGGTTGTAGAAGAAACAGACAAAATGACCAATAGCAAATTGCTGAAAGTGGAGAATAGTAACTCACCAGAGAAAACTTAAGGGCAAAATTAAAAAAAAAAAAAAAGTTCCAGTGTTCCAGGGAACCCAGGAAGCACGGTCATGTAAGTTGGACATCGGTACTGTGCAGCTTAATAGGAACTAAAGTTAGGGACGTAGCAGCACCTGGTGAATGTGATTTAGCTGCAAAGAATCAATGGAGTTTTCACAGAGAGAAGTTTTGCCTTACTCTTCCTGTTTTTTGAAGTGGTCAGCAAGCAAAGCCATTAACAAGTTGACCTGGCTGCTATATTCTGTTAAAGTTTCATAAAGGCTTTTTGCAGCATCTCTTTCCAAAGACTTTCAATGAAATTAAGTAGTGATGAGATAAAGATTTCTGCATGGATAAATAGTCCATTAAAAAGATAAGAAAAAGGGGGCAGGACTAAACGGTGGTATTGTGGTCAGGACCTTTACTATCTCATTTATTCATAATTGTGCTGGGGAAGACAGAGAGGGACACCTTACTGATGCTGCAAAACTATTTGAGCCGGTAGGGATGAAGACTGATGATGGAACTGCAGTAGGATTGTAGAAAAACTCAAAAGACAGCAGTGTATGGGGAATAAAATGACTGATTAAATGTAGTGTAGATGAAAGTGATGCATGTGGGTGAAAACCAGTCCGAACTTCACACATAAACTGATGGTCCCACTGCTGACTGTTACTGCCTGGGAGCTATATCTTCAGGTAGGCATGCTGACTCAGTGCATGGTGTTACTTTAATCTGCCTGGCAGATGTCTTTTAACATTAGGATTTGTTACAGCAGACATACAGAAACACAGAATATTACTCGCATTTTATGAATCTCTGGTTTGCCTATACTTTGGATTACTTTGTGCCATTCTGGTTCCTGTGTCTCAGAAATGTAGGAGAGCACCAAGGCTGATTGAAGGAATGAAGGCATGCATCAGTTTCTGTACGAGGAATGACTGAGCTGGTTAGGACGCTTCAGCCTGGAAAAAAGGATGTTACACAAGTGATGTTTGCAAAATCAGAACCAGTGTGAAAAGGATGACTGGGTTAGACTGCTCATGGTCTCTTCCAACATAAAGTCTTGGGATCATCAAAAAGGAAGCAAGCAGCTTCAAAAAATAAGAAAGGGTGTGTTGGTTCATTTGGGATGCAGTAGACATGGGGAAGGTCTTGCCAAAGAATGTTGTAGTTGCAGCAACTTGCAGGATTGGACAGGGCTAAGAATAGATATTAACTGAGGATTACTAAATAGCCTGCATCAGGATCATTATATCCCCACTGAGGTGGAAAGAGGGACTGGAAAAATGTTGGGGGTTGTTAAATATGCTTGTCCTGTTTCTTTTGTTCTCTCAGCATCTGCTTCTGGCCTCTACTGGAGATGGGATGCTGGCTAGACAGACCTTTGAGCAGATGAACTAATTTGGCTGTTTATGTGTTCTAAGATCCATTTTAAGAATAGTTGTGTGCTGCACTTAGTAAGCATCGTGGTCTGCTCCTGATAAAAACTGGAAATATTAGAAATAGTTGATTCAGAAATAACTAATGCTTTCAAATGTGGTTCTCAGAAGAATAATTGTAAGTTTATGTGGTATATGTGACTAGGACAGGCAAAAATAGTCAGTAAAAATAATTAAAAATATTAAAATACAGAAGTATTGTGAAGAAATAATCAGATGTAGAATTTCTTACAGGTTGGACTACGTTAATTGTTCTTTTTCAGAGAATGTAGATGTTTCTCTGTTTTAGAAGAAAGTCTGTTTGCTGCTGTGTCCTTTAGGCTAGTTGCCACTGTTTGATAGTGTCACTGGAGCCCTGTCCTGCCTTGAGAGGTGTAGTATTTACATCAGTTACACTATCCCAAGGGCCTATGCTTTGTTCAAGACTGTATCACTTTATCTGACTAGTGCCATTACAAGCCTCCGTATGTTGGAGCTGTTACCTCTCTTTGTTCAGTTGTATCATTCCTAAGGAGAAATTAATTGCAACAGCAAAACTGTTGAAATCTTGTCATGGAGTTGTCTCTGAAAATCATTTGCATATTTATATTGCTCCTGAGACAAGTCTTATTCTGTCAAGAAACACTTACTGCCACTTCTACTTTATTCATAGCTGGAATTTGCCTTGGTGTGCTCTTTGCTTTTTTTCACGTGCAATTCGAAACTGAAAAATAATGAGGGTCTTTTTTATTCCTAAAAAAGAATAGAACTCTTAAAGTGAACAACTTAAGAGGTGTTCTCTGAGTCATTTTGTTTCTCAGTGTTCTCCCAGTGATCACTTGAAATCTGGGGGACCAGTGTAGAAGAAGAATACTTCAGTCCTTTTTAAGATAAGAGCTGTCCTTTGATTGTCACTGGTAGCTTGTCCTCTGCCACAGATCTTGGTGGTATCTGAAGGATGAAAATGAGTTACTTGGTTTTGAAGTTGTGGTGACAGCGGCTGTTAGTTTCAGCTGGGATAAGACTGCACGTTGTGCAAAGAAGAGTTCCTGCCCTCCAGCCACAAGTGTGCTGGCTTCTTTCCTGGTGGGGAGTGGAGAGCTGAGATCTAGTTATTGGCTGAATAATAGTAAAGTAATTTTTATTCAGAGACTTATTAGCTGAACTCACTGTAAAAAACTGTTGTGGCGCATAAAAAAGGCTGTGCTGGCAGGTAGACAGAGAAAGGGTGGTCTGGGGCAGAAATGAATGTTTGAGAACAGGGCAATGGGAAGGCTCTTGTGGCAGTGCTCATTTAATCTGATTTGAAATAGCGTGAAACTGTGCTGTGAAGTTTGGAATGCATTGCATTTGCTTTTATACCTCAAACCCTCTACTTTTTAAGATGTAGAGGTTGTATTCTCAAAGGAAATTGAGTAGTTGAAGTTTCTTAAAGCATCATTTGAATCAGTCAGCTCTGCGTACAGGAAGATTTTGCAACAAGGATACAGTAAAATCCATGTAATGTCTACTTGGAGAATATGGGAAAATACCAAACATCAGTGGCATAAAGAAGATGACAAAAGACTAAAATTGTCCTTTCCTAATAGTATTTTTTACTTAGGGTGTTCCTGTTATCAAACTTGCATTTTAATTGGATTGTAAACCTTGGTATGGCTTGTAAAGTATTTTGTGAGGTATTTAGGGAATTGCTAATTCTTGAAAATGCTTCCAAAGACAAATGTCACTTTTGTCTAGTGTTTTCTCTTATGCCTGTTCAACTGCCAGGGTCAGTAAGCCTTCATTATAAATTTAATATAGTAACCAGTAAATTTCTCTTCTGAACTTAATATACGGTTACTCTAATCTTTCTGGAAACTCCAATTCTCATCATTTCAGCCCATATGCTCATGTTTCCTCCAGTGCTCTGGGAACAGAGATCTGGAAAATCAAATTAACTCTGAGGTCAAAAAAAGAAATACTGTGAGTTGAAGCTTGAGGTATGGTCAGCATCCCAGCAGCTTTCCCTTTTCTGCCTCTTTCCTTTGAACTGGGGTTGTTGCAGTGTTAGGTTGACATTTTTGAAATTTCATGGTGTCACTAATGGTGAACAAACCTTACCTGCAGGCTCTGTGAAGTGAACCTGAATTTAGGTGGCCATACATTTAATGTAAACTTCATTAGAATCAAAGGGGAAGCTGAAGACATTTTATGGCAAATCAGTAAAAGTAAAATCACTAAAATCAGTAAAATCACTAAACCCCACTAAAACAGTAAAATGGAAAGATGGCACTTGTTAAATCTACAACTGAATTCCCTAGCTTTTCAATGAAGTAGAAAGAACTTTAACAAAAAAAACCCAACCAAACAAAAAACAAACAAACAAAAAAACCCCACAACATTTGGGCCAACTATGCAGAAACATTTGTCAATTTGCCAGAAGTTTCTTCCTTTTTAATCTGAATAATGTGAAGTATGACCCATATCCTCTGATTTTTATTTTTTATTTTTTTTAATTTCACATGCTTTTCAAAGCTCAGTAAAATGGAATATGTATGTCTAAATATGCCTGACACCAAATTGCGATAAAGTGCTTATAAATTACACATTTGGAGATGACAGCTCTTGCAGGTAAAGTGGTTTATCCAGATACAGTGCCAAAGTGAGACATGAGCAGCAACTGGATTTTCTGATTGCTGAAACGTACAATTACTCCTGTATATAAAAGGAAGCTATATGTATGCCAATAATGTATTAAGAAATGAAATTAATTTACTGTCATCACTTCCCCAGGAAGGTCTGCATTTCACAGATGATAACAAATTCATTCAGCGTTTGCACTAGCATACCCCATCATCCTTAAGATCTGGTATCACAGGTGCAGGGTAGCTAAAGCAGACTGTTCATGCAGATTCTGATGAGTGTTTTCACTAGTTGGGGAAGATGTAAAGAGAGGTGAGGGAGGGGGAGAATGAAATTAAGTATAACCTCCTCTCGCTTCCTGCTTGACCACTGGCACCTCACAGCTTCTCAGCACTCTGTGGTGCCTTCTCCTTTCCCCTTATTGCTTGTGTGTGCTAGATGCGAGGAGCTAGAGAGATGCTGTACTTGTCTACAGCCTTTTAGAGGTAAATGCTATTTTGCTGTTGAAATATATTACACATCAACTTGCAGAAGGACACCAGAACAGGACATACCTGTTAGTCCATGATTAAGTTTTCTGTTATTCTGCTAGTCTGTCCGTAATGAATAATGGACTTAACAGTGTAAAATTTTCTTATACGTTGCACAACTACGACAGCAAAAGACATGGTAGACATGACATTTCCATCTGAATAAAATTAATCTGAGGATAAAAATGATGTACTGAAATGTGAAGACTGTGTAAATTGGAATGGCAGTTTTGGATGCTTTCTGATGAATGAGAACCAGTTTTGCCATTACTCCCTAACGTAGTTAAATTGACCGCAGGGGTAATTCTGGCTGATGGAATAATTTTTCTGGGTTGTTGTCTTTCCTTCTTTTACAATAATAAGACTGTCCTCCCTTCTTTTGTAGTCTCTGGGGGGAAATCTAAAATGATTGCTTGTTAGGAAGTAAGTCTTTCCTGTACTTGTAGATGGATATTTTCATTTCAAGTGAAAGTGATACCTCGGATACCTGCCTCAAGCCAGAGGCATCTCCTGTATACTGAAATGCAGTTTTGGGGCATACTTACAGAAGTTACTAAGATCTTGTTAATTTTACTGCAGTACAGAAAACATCCTTATGGGAAATAAAAGGATATGCTTCAAGGACAATTCTAAAATATTTTTGAGAACTGAAATGTATTTGTGCCACAATTCCTGTTTGATTGAAAGGAAAAAGATTTACTTGAAGACTTAATTATAGTATGTTGCAATTTGCTATTAAATATTTAGATTTAGATTTACGTAACTCATTCAAGCAAATTGTTCTGGAGACATTGGAGTTTTTTTACTTTTTGGCTTTGTTTTGGAAGAACCTGGCAAATGGCATTAAAAAAAGTTGAAAATGTTGTGTCACCAATGAAGGGTTTCAGAAATTGCAAGATACCTTCTTTATAGTGCAAAGAGATTTTAATGGGACAAATCTAAGATTTATAAGACCAAGAAGGCTGAGGAAGTTGGCTTGATGAGAGCATAAGGGTTTAGTGGGAACAGACGTATCTTAATTGCAACCAGGAGAAGTGATGGGCTTTTTTGTTACATCCTCATGGTTGTCGCAGGGCCAACAGTACTTCATTTCTCCAGCTACCTAGGTTCTTCCGTTACCAAAGACCCAGCTGTAATTGTTCATGTTCTCAGTTCTTAAAGTGAAAATCTAACTGCAGATAACTTGCAAGTATGTATTAAAGTGATATTTAGCCCTCTGTTTGTGTAAAGTATCCTGAAATAAAAAGTTGATAGGTTATTTTTTCCCACTTCTTGTAGGGTGTTTATACTTCATGGTTGACAGAATCAGTGTCAGTAAATAACCAAGTTCTTGTTAAAAAAACATTATGCTCCTTTGATATAATCAGAAAGAGCAAAGATGAATTAAATGTCACAGAAAATGCAGAAAATTAAGACTTCTGAATAGCTAAGTATGAAAACATCTTGAATTTTTAATGCAAACTCACATTTAGATTTCTTACTGTGGCTTTGGTTTTTGGGGTCTTTTCTCCTCCTTGCCAATTTTTTTTTTTTACACCAGAACTTTACTTTTCTTATGACTAAAGTACAGGTGAGTATTTCACTCTTCAAAATCTGTAGATTCTATATATTTTTGTCTATGATTTTCCACTTACAATATTATAGTAGTTTATCTAAATTGCAAGGTATTCAGGCAGTTTTTACTGTTTCCACCACATATTTATAAATATTCCTTCCCCTTCTTCACACACCACATAATATTGGTCTGTCAAAAACTGTATTTGCTATTTCAGGTCGTTCTTTAAAGCTTGCTTTTTTCCCATGTTTTCCCTTTCTCTCTTTTTGAGTGGAAAACGACTGACCACGCCTGTTCCTAGGTAATCTGTTAATAGGATCTCACATTTTGAACACCAGTGTTGATGTGCAAGGTTTATTATGCACTTTTTACTTCCCGTGGGTGAATTTTAAATAAGGTAATTTTGATTAGGCAGTCATTTGGGAACCTATGTGTGCCTCTAGGTGGGAAAGGAGGGCAGACTGCCCATGGAAATAATATTGGGCAGAGTTCCCGAAAAAGCAAAAACTAGGAGTCTTGGAATCTTTGCTGATAGTTCAGCAGAGAAGGTGCTACTGGTAGTTTAATAGCAGAGAGGGTTTCTTTTCGAGAAGGGTTTATCAATGCAACAGAGGAAATAATCTGTGCTCTTGGAGGCTTTAGTTCCAGAAAGAGCTGTTTTCTGTGCACACTGTGCAATGGAAACCTTTCCAGTAAACATCTGGCTCCGTGATTTCTGTTGCACATCTTTCTGTTTTCTCTGCCCTCCTGTCAGACTTCCCAAAACTGCAGGGACACAAGTGGCGAAAGAAAAAGCATGAAATATAAAATTGGAATTTAACATCAGCAACATCTGCATTTCTCTTTGCTGATAGGTGTGTGTGCCACTACTTCTGCAATGGTTTAACTGTTAGGACTGTTCTGAGGAGAGAAACTTGCTAGGGATAGTTTGGTTACATAGATCCAAGCTGAAATAGTGGTTTCAGGAAACTTTGTGCCTTTTTCAAATAAAGATGAAAAACTGGCTGAGTACAATGGTGAGATATACCAGTGTTAGAGTGTAATTTTTGTGACTGTAGTCCTAAGGCACAGGTTTTCACTTCAGTTATGGGATAGTCCACGTGTGTAAAGTACGCAAGTGCTGTCTCATGAAGCTGTGGTCACCCTTGGGAGAGGAGAACTCTGTTTTGCAGCCAGCATTTTGGGCGTAGATTCAACAGGACTGAATCAGATTACCAGACTTCCTATTTGGTTTTAGAAATGTAGCCTAGTAAGCAACCTAAAAGCTAGGAGTATAAAGATACTGAGGCTAAAACCCAGTAATGAATAGAAGGTGCTCAATTATTTTTCATCCAGAAAGGCATGTAAGTATGTAGGAAAGTGAGAGTTTAAGCAGCCTATTTCACTTCATTGACCAGTGGTTTTAATCCAATGAGAACAAGCAGGTATAGAAATGTGAGCAGATAATGAATGAACAGGTAGAAACGGAAAAGGGCAAAGAAAGTAATTCATGCTTAGAATGGTACTGCCTCTCATAGATAAAAGGTTATTTTTGATAGACGATGTGCTCTGATGCCTGAATGGTTTCTTTCAAGGAGTTTATCCCTGGAATCCATTGTAGAGTGAAGAACAGTCTGGGGTTTTGTGTCTAAATGCCTTAAATGACAGATGTAATGGATGCTTATTCTTTACATAGGGCAAAAGTGCATAAAAGGTTTAGTGTTACGTTTTGAGTTGTGTTATTTGTGGCACTAATGGCTTTGCAGTTTTTCAAAGCAGCTTGTGTATATCTCTATAGTTTCCAGAATTTTATCGCCAATAAAGTTTAACAGTGTTTCTTTGATTGTTTTAGAGGTGTATTCGATGCTTCCCTCAAGATGGCTGGGTTCTATGGGCTCTACACCTGGCTGACTCACACTATATTTGGGATTAACATAGTCTTCATACCATCTGGTGAGAACTTGAACAATTATAATTATTTATAGATAATATTACATATTTATTGCACGAGGTCAATAGGATTAAGTGTGAAATGATTTTTAAGTGACATTAAATCAGAAACTGGTAACTATCAGAATCAGAGTTGCACAGGCAACCTGAAATGGTTGATTTGTGCAAGTGTCTTAATACAATTTGTCTTAATACAGATTTGGCTACTTTTTATCATAACACCTGAGTCTATCGATGAACTCAATACATGGAATGAACTAAATGAGTAGCTATTCAGATTTATTTCTTTATTCCCTATTCAATACGTAACCTCATTTTTATTTCCTGTTTATTGTTCAAACCCCACTATGAAAATACTATGACAAGTTTAATACTTTTGTGATACGCATTGTGGTTCCAAAGAACTTAGCATTGATTGATTCTTCCAATTTTAATTTAAACTACCGTAGATGTAATTATTCTATGAAGTCTGTACAGCTTTTTCATAGCTCTTACTTTCAAAATCTTTAGTTCCAACTGTGAATTTGTGTAGCACTGCTGAACACTTACTCTAGGGTGTTTCAGGATGGCCAGGGTAGGGTGGAGATAAGCCCCTGATTGCTATCTTAGCTCTGAGTCTCACCTTTTTCTGTTTTTGTAACATGTACCCTGCCAGCTATTTTATGCTGGATGTATTTTTCCTTTTTCTATACAGTCCAGTTCTTTACAAGTTCAGCCTCATGCTGCCTCCCTTGGCTTTTGTTTCTTCCATAGTTAACAGGTGCTGATTTTTCAAGATGCCTACACTTGGGAAGATGTGGTATCATGAAGATGCGTGCTTCTTATTCTTAATGCTATTGCCACACTGTTTTACCAGCTTTTGGTTTTCTGTTATTCTTTTAATCTTAGCTTTGGAAATGGCTGAACAGTTTTCACTGGAAAATCTTCTCCCCTCTTCCTCTTTTGCGTCTCTTCCAATAATAATAATAATAGTAATAATTTTTAAAATGTACTTTCATGTATGAGAAATTGAAAAGGGAAGCTATAAAGCAACAAACCACACTATTCTATAATAGGAAATGCCTGTCCCATAAAGTGCAACTATCTTAAAGGCACTGGTTGTCATTAGATCTACTTAAAAGATAATAGTTCTGTTTCTTTCAGTTATATGCAAAATCTTTGGAAGTTTTTGCCTTCTGGGTAATAAGACCAGAAAATAGCAAGAAACTGATGTTTTAATTTTTTTTGGTATCATGTTCATTCCTGTTGCATTAAATCAGAATGCAGCAGTATTGCATCACTTTAGATTACAAGGGTTATTTGTTTAAGCAGAAAGGTATATGCCTGTGTGTACTTGTGTGCACACAGAACTACAGAAGTCATTGGCTTTATATTTGCCTGGCTTCTCACAGTACTGCCAACATTATTATGGTTGAGTGCAGGAGATGTGGTGAGTTGCAGTGCCTTGTGAGACTTCTGTTTGTATACTTTCTTGCACACAATTGCTAATTTGTGGTTATATAAAAGTTTGAAATGTGCATGGTGGATATAAGTTTACATTTTTCTGAATTGGTGCTTCTTTTTGAAGTAACTCTTTGTGACTGACAGTTGGTGAAGCTTTTCTGTATGGGGAATAGTGTCATTGTCTTTTTGCCCAAAACCACAGCTATAAGACACCAAGAGCCATATGTGGCCCTTTTTTTACAACAATTGATTGAAATGGGACTACCAGTGTAGCAAAAGTGTCAGAATTTAACTGTAGATATATTTGTGAAATCTGTTTCTCTGATATTTTTCTCACCTTTGCTTCTGTGTGCTCTAGCATTGGCAGCAATCCTTGGAGCAGTGCCATTTCTGGGGACATACTGGGCAGCCATTCCTGCAGTCCTCGATTTGTGGCTTGTACAAGGACAGGGATGCAAAGCCATTTTGCTCTTGGTTTTTCACCTCTTGCCAACCTATTTTGTAGATACAGCAATTTATTCAGATATATCAGGGTAAGTACACTGAAGACTTCTTAAAGCTACATATTGCAAAAATGCTTAACAATCACTGCTGCCTTTAGTTAAACTTACTTTTTTGAAGTAAGTAGAACAGTATCTTCAAGCATAGAAATAGATGTAATGATACCATTTTATAGTAAGAAGTCTTTCTGTCCTAAGTACATTTACCTTCTCAGGCCTCTTTTTTGTGTACTTTGTTACTTCAGAGGTCTTGAACTCGTTCTCAAAGTCAGCAAAATCAACTGTTTTGATTGGTAAAGTAATCCTAAGAATACAGTTGCTATATATCTAATAATTGACTAAAGACATGTAACATTTTCCTCTGTCACTAATGCCACATGACGCTGCAAAACAAACAAGAAATCCATGAGCTAATTAGGGACTGGAAAAAAATATTTGAATTTTTCAGAATGGATTGGGAGAATTTTGAGGATTTTTTGAAGCCAGTCTTTATGTTGTGCTACTGTACCCCAGCATAAAAATGTGTTGATTATGGATTGATCTTTAGTGTATTGAGACAGATGAAATTGTGAAACTGGAGATAGGCTTCTACTGAGACTGTAGCCAGTGCTGGTTTTCAGCTGTGGGAGGTAGGCAGAGATTTCTTGAAAAATCTTGCTAGATGTTTGGCTGCCTCTATTGACTTGAAATGACTCCTGGTTTCAGCTTTGAGTTTGTACACAGAGAAACAGACTTCGAACTATGGCAACAAAGTCAATGTCTACAGTGGTATCTGGGGTACAACTGAGCCGAAACATCTAGTGAATCCCTTTATGCAGTTCAGATTAGAAGATAAAGAAGTGCTGTTTAACAGCTGGCAAAGATAGGAACTGTGAAGTTTCGTATGTGCAAGACAAGTTCACAACCAAATGCAAGGTAGATATGAAGTTGTACTCCTCTAGTTACTGCTACAGTTTTGATCATCAACAACAATCCCAGAAAACGCTTTCAATTGAGAGCTTCTAATGAAAAGGTGTGGCTGTCCAGTCAGTCTGTGTTTTAAGTCATGGTCCAGACTTAGTTATGTGCTGGTAATAGTCCCTCATTTGTGTTGACTTTTGTTATAGTAGAGTTAATGTAGAACAAGAACATTAAGTGTTTCTGTTCTGCATTAAATTGGAAATTATTTTTTTTGTCTACAAAATATAATTACACTGAACAGGGAGAACTTAATGATAATGTGCAGAATATTATGAATAATTTTCCTAGACTGTGGCACTAGTTATTTTGCATGAATTAAACAGTGAAGTATAATGAAATTACAATTTTTTTTCCCAACAAGGAATCATGGGTAAACTTAAGACCAGTAGCTATTTAACCAGCCAATAATTCTTCTACTTAATAGAATGCATTTTTTTACTGTAGGGGATGCAGGCTCTGTTTACTGTCCAGAGAATATATGTGGCAGGAATAGATTTTCTGGCGGTGGAGCAAAATTTTATTCTTCCCATTAAATAGAACAGTAAGCATCCTGCTGTCTTGCAGATTAGATGGAAATAGCTATAATTAGGTTATGCAGGGTTTTCTGAATGCATTAAATTTATACCGTAGTCCTGTTCCATCAGATGACCTGTTGTTTGATTTGGCAAACTAGCCAGAAGAATGTTTGAACTGATGCAAATGCTGGGGGAGGGGGGGAGGAATAATGTTTTTAAAGGTTTAGAAATGAATCATGTGTCTACTGTTGAAGAAACATAAAACTTTAAGGTCAAATCTGTCCCTTCAAAAAAAACCAATCTGACCCTACCAGTAGGTTAAATTTGATCTAGGTAAGACATGATTGAGTGAGGTGTATATGATGTAATAGGTCATGTTTCTTGGTCTCATTCTCCTCACAGTTGTGATGAAGACAAAAGACAGCCATTGTCAGAGTTGGGTAGAAGTCAGGACCATGGTAGACAGCTGGCAGAAACTGCTGGAACTCTAAACTGACTGGCTGGTATTTTCAACTCCAGTGCACTCAGAATTTAGAGCAACTTCCTGAAAATTGGGTGCTAAGTTTCAACTGTAGTGTTTCTTATATCATTCCATATTACCATCATTGTTTTAGCTATATAGATTATATAAGCATCATAAGCAGGTTTTGTGTAAATGCTGTTGGTCGGATTCATGTTGTGTGTCTGAACTGGAACACGGAAAAGAAACAGAATGGTTTACTTCCTACCTTAATAGTTCTTACCAAAAAGCTCCATTGACCTCAACTTTCCAGTAAATATTAGTATGTTCATAAAAATCTGGTTTTGTTTCTCATCTGGAAACATCACAAGTGATCAGAACAGACACTCAGTCAGAGGTTGGTTTAGAACAAACCAAGAAGACATGACTCTTTATTCAAAGAATATGCACTAACTGTTCTTGAAAGAATGCAATGCAAGTTGCTGTCATCATGTAAATTAATGTTGTTGCTCAAGGGCTCTCGTATATGTTGATAGTTGTCTTAAAATTTAACAGTTCTTGGCCATGATGCATGAGCAGTCTTTGTAAACAGTCATCTTTCTGTTTTCAAAATGGAAATGGTTTTGCCACTAACTCCTTCTGATATTCTTCAGCAGATATCTATAAAGTAGCTGCACCACTGTGGATATTGCATTGTATACTATAAAACATTACTTGATCTGTGTGCAAATATAGCGCAAAATACAGCCTGGAATATTTGTGCCACCATTCAAACAACAGTTTATAGTGTAAATATGTGTATCTATGGCTAGCTATCATTTTCTTAGCTTAATAAAACCTTATGGTTAATTCAGATTTCATAATAGAATGCTGGTTGCTGTTCTTATTTTAATTTTATTCGGCTTGTGCCATAATTCCAGAGGGGGTCATCCTTATCTGACGGGTCTTGCGGTAGCTGGTGGAGCATATTACCTGGGGCTGGAAGGAGCCATCATAGGACCAATTCTACTTTGCATACTTGTGGTTGCTTCCAACATATACAGTGCCATGTTGGTGAGTCCAACAAACTCAGTGCCCACTCCATCACAAGCAGCATGGCCATTACAGATTTACCGGTAAGTTATAAATGTCTTCCGTGTACACATTATGTTTTTACGTGGATCAGTGTGTATGCACATAGGTATAGAGAATGTGTGCATGAGTTTTACATACGAGTGTGTGTACGCTCCTACGTACATATTAAAGTATTTGGAGAGGATTCAGCTATCCTGTATTCCAAACATAAAAATTACGGTGAAGTAAAAAACTCACTGGAACTTGTATACTTGAAATGTTTGTTTAATGTCTCTCAGCTTCTTAGAGAAGGCTGTTTTAGAAAATTCACTGTTAATACCTTTGTATCCTGTAATTTATGTGTTGCAGTTGTGCTAGGAGATGCTTGAACATCCCTTTTTAGTCTAAAACTACTATTCATGGGTATCTAATAGTGTTCATTTTCCTTAATGAGGCCTGCCTACAAATACTGCATTTTTGTGTTACTGAACAATACTGCAAAATATAGATAAACATACTTGAAATTTAAAAAAATGAGATAACGTTATATCCCATTATTCCATTAAAAGTAAGATCTTGATTAATCTCTTTATTGAAGTTACTGACTGTGGAATATAGAAATGTATCTTTAAACTGTGCAGTTAAGGAATGGGATGAATAAACTCCTAATTGAATTCTTAATTAGAGCTGGAAATCATATTGTGAAGTTATTAATGACAGTAGCCATTTTAGTGTCTCTAGTGTCTTGTTCAATTACGTAGGTTAACTCATTATATATGTATCTTAAAGAGGATTCTGTGCTCATCAGAAATAATTCTTTGCTTCGTTCACGTGAATAATGCTGCCATCTTTCATATAGGCATTTAGGAGAAAAACCACTAATTGGACCTGTCTGTAGTCTCTGACTTGTAGATGTTATGTTCCAAGACTTTGGTGTGTACACCGTAGATAAAGCTTTCCACAGTATACACAGTGTTTGTTTCCGGATTCATTTGTAAGGAGCTCGATATTTGTAATTGCTCGACATATTTGAGTCTTACTCTCTTTTTCTTAATTTTTTTTTCTTCCTTTCCTTACTGCCCTCCAGGTCACCACGAGAGAGTCCTGAGGAGATGAAAATGGCTGAAGAGTGATGAAGGTGCTGTGCTGCATCTGTTTGACATGAGAGAGTCGCTGTCTTCTGTCTTGAGTTCCAACAGCCATGGCCTTCTGTCCTATTCCAGCTGTGCCTAGGAGCAGCTCACCAGGAAGCAAAGCTTGGGTTTTAGGAGAAACCACTTCTCAAAAATCTGCTGGCCTTACTGAGCACTTTGCCTCTTCAGGAGAGAATGTCTACTTCTCATGGCTTTGCATCCTAACACACGGTTCAACTGCCTTGTTGAAGACCTTGAAGATTCTCTGTCTTTATAAAAAGAATGGTTAAGAGGACAGGTATATCCACTGGAGTGGATAGCATCTTATCTGCTGAAATGACTGACTTGGCTTTTATTTATTGGATTATTTGTGTTATTAAATTGTAGTATCTTTAAAGAAAGCTAATTCCAAATTATTTGTTCTCAGTTAATCTGGTGGCAAAAAAGGTATAAACCACTCATTGTTAAATAACAAGTAGAATATAATTATTTGCTGCTGCTCAAAGTATTTCGTTGGAGACTTTGACCACTGTAAGTTGTAATAACACCTAAATATTATACTGTTATACACACTGAAATCTAATGTTGTTGGAGACTGGTATTTCTAATATCTTCTTGAAATTAGTAGATATGCAAACTGTTAAATGTGAGTTTTCCTCATATTGAAAGAGAAGGAGTTATTGAAATAGCTTAAATCTTGCCCTCATTTGCAGTGAGATCTGAGTATTTTGCTGTTTACCCACCATCCCAGTGGAGTCATCTTGTTAACCAAATTTAAACAAAGGCCTTAAGTATTTTCAGGCAGAGGTAATGTACAATTGTGATGTCTACTTCCAGTAGCAGGAAGACATTGAATGGAGGTTGTTTAATGTTGGTTTTCAAATGCTGTGACTGAGTTCAGTTAACTTTTCAAACAAATAAAAGTTTCCTTCAAAAGAAGTAGGGGAGAGAATATGGGTTTTGTTTTAGTTTAGTTTGATTTTTTTCCTCCTGTAAGCCTCTGGCTAGATATCTTAATAAGATATAAGATACATGTTACATATTAAGATATATCTTAATAAACAGGGTTCTTAAATTCCTGAAACGTTACCTAGGTCACAGCATGAAACTACTCTAATGCGTTTCTTCTATACATAGTTTTGCTTAAATTGCAGTTTTGGTGACAATTATTTTGTATTGGTTATTGAAATATTTTGACACAATGAATCTTAATAAGTGGATCCTTTTTATAAATGGAAGTGGGTTTTTTGGTAGAAAAACTCAAACAGCTTTTACACAAATACAGTGAGGCCCTAGGTACAAAGTAGCAGATGTACATGCTTAACCAAAGAACCAACTTTCAGTTTCTAGTATCTTCTCTTGAGTTTATTTAGGAGTTTGATCGATAATGAGTTATTCAAAATACAGGGATGCCTTGCATTTGTTTTTGATGGTTAATGCGACTGTTGGAACAAAAATCTGTTCTTATCTAGGGATAAGGTTATCTAAGATTTGTGTACAAACAGCTCTTGGTAAATTTGATGTTTGATTTATTCAAGTTGCAGAAGATAGATTTAGAAGGCTCATGTTTCATGATATTGCCTGTGTTTTCACACTGTTTCTAAAACTACATTATCATAGAAAGTGATGGGAATGTGCTTTGCTACTTAGCAAGAAAGTCCTGGTAAAGGTTTGCAATAAACAAGCTGCCTACTAAGACACAAATACCCTACTCCTCAGATTCTCGAAATCAGCTGCTGCAATTTTACTAATGAAACTTTATGTTTAAATGGGGGGTTTCAAGCATACTGGTGTTGCATTTGCAAACTTGCAGGTATGTGTTTGGAGGACAGACTCAGGCTTAATTTAGTGGTTTGACTCAAGTTCTTTGACATACAGAAACATCGCGCTTAACATTTTAGTTCTGAAAGACCTACACATCAGTTTCAACTAGCTGAAAAAGAAGGGTATATTGCTTGAATTAAGTAACTGTCCTGTGTTTTAATTTTCCTTGGTTGTGAGGATCACGTAAAATCTTTAAAGAAGCACTGTTTTACTGTTGTTGCTGGCTAGGGTGGAGGATGACAAAGAACCTGAGACTGTCCCTAAGTATTCCCCCAACACACTAACCAGCTTGAAGTCCCTCAGTTCAAGAAGGACAGGGAACTGCTGGAGAGAGTCCAGCGTAGGGCTGCAAAGATGATTAAGGGAGTGGAGCATCTCCCTTATTGTGGAAAGGCTGAGGGAGCTGGGTCTCTTCAGTTTGCAGAAGAGGAGACTGAGGGGAGACCTCATTCATGTTTATAAATATTTAAAGGGTGAGTGTCACGAGGATGGAGCCAGGCTCTTCTAGGTGACAAGCAATGATAAGACAAGGGGTAACGGACACAAACTGGAACACAGGAGGTTCCACTTAAATTTGAGAAGAAACTTCTTCTCAGTGAGGGTGACAGAGCACTGGACCAGGCTGCCCAGAGAGGTTGTGGAGTCTCCTTCTCTGGAGACATTCAAAACCCGCCTGGACGCCTTCCTGTGCAACCTCATCTAGGTGTTCCTGCTCCGGCAGGGGGATTGGACTAGATGATCTTTTGAGGTCCCTTCCAATCCCTAACGTTCTGTGATTCTGTGAGCACACTGTGATGCTTGGGAAAATTATTACTTTTTTAGTTCAGTATTTTGCACTGAAATATTGTGTGCTCAGTATAGCCTCTTGTAGACAGCATTTAAAGAAAATTGCTAGCAAGAAATATGCATCTCTAATGTATTTCTACATTGCTCCTCTTTACTCACTGGTCGAGGCATTTCTGTTGTCCACATTTGCCATCCTAGTTATTTCTGAGACAGTCTTTCAGATTTCTATGGTACTCAAAATAGTCATTTTAAGGACTCATTATAAAGCATTCTTTTGTTTTTAAGTTTTCCTCTTCTCCAGCCCCCTTCGCTTGACCTTAGACCAAAGAAAGGTCTCTGCTGTGAAGATTTAAATGCTATTTCAGACATAGTTGTCTTCAATAACAGGAAATCAGTAAAATCAGTTGAGGAGAACATTGCTATTTTGAAATATTCCTTTCCCAACATGAAGATAAATGATTTTGTATAGAGAATTCACATCTGATGTAGTCTTGTTAGTTTGCCCTACTTTTAGATGAGGCTTCATATTGATGCTTCCTGTTTCAAATTCAAATAAGAGTTGCTGTGAAGGAACCACCTTCAGACCAGTACAGTCTTTCTCAGCAAATCACAGAATCACTCGGTTGGAAAAGACC
>NW_010177778.1:0-340 GCF_000695765.1 Mesitornis unicolor
AAAACAGTTATGCACAGTTAGGGATCCAAAAAGAAGCGAAGGAATAGGAGGAAATGGAAAGAAAACTGTTTTACCTACAAAGAAAAGAGAGGGAAGGGAAGGGAAGGGAAGGGAAGGGAAGGGAAGGGAAGGGAAGGGAAGGGAAGGGAAGGGCCAGTTGCACCATTCCAGCAACTCCACTGATGTCCCCTTTGGCCACTGGGCTGGCACACTTGACCACTTTAATCTTCCTGTGCCAGTCAAAACAAGGGAAAGCTTGGCTTCAGCTCTTAAATTGGGTGCAGGGCCATGGGAAGTGATTCGTGGGAAGAATATCATCGACACTTCTCCAGGCAGGAAA
>NW_010177779.1:0-5911 GCF_000695765.1 Mesitornis unicolor
GCTTCTTTCCTTCAGCCAGTTCGTAGTCCAAGAGGGACTTGTTTACCGTCCTTCCCCTGAGACCTACTCCCCCACTATATTGGCTGAGTATAACTCTGTGTACATTATATTAATACTGTTATTAATATTAGGTTTTATTGTTATTATTTTATTAAATATATTTCTACTTCAACCTATGGATCTCCTTTCCTTTTTCCTGATTCCCCTCCCCTGGTGAGAAGGCATCACTGAGTGATAGAACAACTGTATAAACCATGACACACTGTTAATAAAATAGCAGCAATGTATGATGATATCTACACTAGTAAATTCAGTGTGTGCATGAACACTGAACTCAAAATAATTCACCCTTATGTTGCCAGTCCAGGTCCACTTGAGACACTTTAATCTTGGCCGCCTTGTTCACTTGCTGGTTGTTTCGATGTTCCTCAGTGGCCGAACTCTTGGGTGCATGGGCATCTACATGATGTAACATTACAACAAGCTTCTCTAGTCAGGCAGCAATATCTTGCCACAACATGGCAGCCCAGATGGGCTTCCTCCTGCACTGCGAGTTCTTTTTCTTCCATTCCATCCCCACAGGGCATGTGCCACCATCCATGAGTCAGTATAGAGATAAAGCACTGGCCACTTTTCTCGTTCAGCAATGTCCAAAGCCAGCTGGATGGCTTTCACTTCTACAAACTAACTCAACTCACCTTTCCCCCTCAGTCACTTCTGCGACTCGTCTCGTCGTGTGGGTCTCCACACAGCAGCTTTCCGCCTTTGCTGTTTTCCTACAATACAAGAAGATCCATCAGTGAACAAGGGATATTGCTTCTCATTTTCTGATAATTTATTACATGGTGGGGCCTCTTCAGCTCACATCACCTTCTCCTCTGGTGATTTTTCAAAATCTTGGCCTTCTGGCCAGTCCATGATCACTTCCAAAATTCCAGGGTGACTAGGGTTTCCTATTCGAGCTCACTGAGCGATCAGTGCGACCCTTTTACTCCACGCAGCATTAGTTGCATGATGTGTGGAAGGCGTATTCCCTTTAAGCATCCAGTTCAACACTGGCAGTCTGGGCGCCAGGAGGAGTTGCACTTCAGTACCAATTACTTCCAAAGCAGCTCGAACTCCTTCATGTACTGCCAGTATCTCCTGTTCAGTTTGAGTATAGTGAGCCTCTGATCCTCTATAGGCTCGACTCCAGAATCCTAGGGGTCATCCTCGAGTCTCCCCTAGTGCTTTTTGCCATAGGCTCCAAGTGTGGACCATTCTCCCCTGCTGCAGTATAGAGCACATTTTTAACATCTGGTCCTGTTCAGATTACTCCCAGGGCTACTGCATGAACAATCTCCCGTTTAATTTGTTCAAAGGCTTGTTGTTGCTCAGGGCTCCATTTAAAATAATTTTTCTTATGGGTCACTTCATGAAGATGACTCACGTTTGACTGTAACCTGGAATATGCATTTTCCAGAAACTCACAGTGCCTAAGAAGGTTTGTGTCTCCTTTTCGTTAGTTGGTGGAGACATGGCTGTTATTTTGTTGATCACGTCCATGGGGATCTGATGACACCCATCTTGCCACTTAACGCCCAAAAACTGGATCTCTTGCACAGGCCCCTTGAACTTACCTCGTTTGATGACAAAACCAACTTCCAGAAGGATTTGAATTACCTTCTCCCCTTTTGCAAAAACTCCTTCTTCTGTGTCACCCCATACGATGATGCTGTCAATGTATTGCAGGTATTCCAGAGCTCCACTCAGTGCAGTCTGGAACAGTCCACCCCTGGGGCAGTTGATTCCAGGTGTACTGCACAGCTCTCCAGGTGAGAGCAAACTGTGGCCTACACTCTGCTGCTAAGGGAACAAAATTCATTCTGGGCACAAAAGTCTACCATCAATCTCCACTCCCCATTAGGCTTTGGCACTGGCCATATAAGACTGTTAAGGGGTGAGCGAGTCTTGCTGATCACTCCTTGGCTCTCCAATTGACGGATCAGCTTATGGATGGGAATCAGAGAGTCACGATTAGTGCAATATTCCCATCGGTGCCCTGTTGTCATAGTGATGAGCACCTTTTGGTCCTCAACTCTCAGCAGACCCACAGTAGAAGGGTCATCTGATAGACCAGGCAGGGTAGACATCTGTGCAATGTCCTCAGTCTCTACAGCTGCTATACCAAATGCCCACCAATACCCTTTTGTGTCCTTGAAATACCCTGTCCTAAGATAGTCTATGCCCAGAATGCATGAAGCATCTGGACCAGTCACAATAGGGTGCTTTTGCCACCCATTCTCAGTCAGAATTATTTTAGCCTCTAATAGAGTCAGTTGTTGGGATCCCCCAGTCACTCCAGAAATAGAAATGGATTCTGTCCCTTTATAGTTTTATGGTATTAGCGTGCATTGTGCACCAGTGTCCACTAGAGCTTTATACTCCTGTGGTTCTGATGTGCCAGGCCATCAAAAATAAACACAGTTATCCCTCGCCTCCACCTGGCTGGAGGCAGGGCTCCTCTAGTACCGGCTGTAGGATTCTCCATTCTGTAAAAACAGATTAGTATTATTACCACTCCTAAAATCAGGAGTAAAAATCAGTTCTTTCACCCAGTCAAGGGAATGGTTCACCGAAGACTGGAGCAGTCATTTTCCTGGAAGGACCTCCACTTGTGGTGGGTTTTCATTTCAACTCAAATATCCACATTTCTAGGGTTGAGGTGGGTTTTCAATCCCACTTCCTCATTTCTTCTCCATGGTCATGCAAGGAAAAACATAGGGTGCCTTGTAGGGTGTAGCATTTCCCCTGAACAGGTTTCCCAGGAGAGCGTTTCTCCTGATGGTTGAGATATGTGCCCATACTGGTGGTGAGAAACATCTATTCTCATCGAGTTGCTGGACCAGTTTCTCCACAACTGAAACACAGGCTCGTATGGAGGAAGAGAGACTATCGTCATAATCCTGGAGAAGATCAATTACCTCATCCGCTGTTGGCATCTCTCTGTCTTTCCAGAAGATTACAGCCACTGAGTTTGCATACGATGCTGGTGCACCCTGTACAACCTTTTGCCACATAGGCAGTTTGTACGTAACTACGTCTGGGTCTACAGGTTTCAGAGGATCAGCCAGGTCATAATAAACCAACTCTACCACAGCTAATTCCCTCAGGTACTGAATACCTCTCTCTGTGGTAGATCACTTGACTAGCCTACAGGTAAGGTGGTCCTCGTAAGGAAATCTTATCCTCACCGTTTGCACAATCCACTGCCAGAGGCTCCAGGATCTTTCATCTACCACTGCAAGTGCCTTGTCAATGCCTCCTTCCCTGGTGAGTGATCCCAGCTGCCTGATTTGTTTATCATCAGCTTCCATAGTCTCACCTGGACGATGAGTAAAATCTTTTCATACATCCCATAGCTCTTTTGTGTTTAAGCAGGTAGCAGTTACCTCCTTGGCTCTAGTTTCTTCTTTCTGAGGAAATGTTTCTAGGGGAGGCATATCAGGGTCTTCCTCTTCCTGCAGATGATTTATTTCAAATATATCCATCAATTCCGAAAGTGTGCGGTCTTCCTCATCCCTGGTGATGGGTCCATATGCTTCTTTCTCCCATTCTTGTGATGGCCCTGCTTTAGTGTCATCATCCCCCACGCTAGTGGAGCTGTATGTGTCTTCCTGCAACTTCCTCTCTGAAGAAGTTTCTTTCTTATATTCAGCCCTTGCTGCAGGAACTGTTATTTCCCTATCTGCATTTCCTACTGCAGGATCAGGAGCAGGTGCTGTCTTTTGCGCTTTCTTCGCAGGAGAGACTGATACCAGCACAGGTTTTTTTGCTGATGTAACGGCATCACCCTTCGACGGGGTCTGAGTAGCTGTAGTACTTGGCGCTTGGGTCTGCTTAGCTGGAGACTTTGTTGTGCTGGCTGAGGCGCTTGTGGCACCTTTTGTTCAAGTCTGAGTAGCTTGTTGCAGGGGCAAAGGCAAGTCTCCGTAGTAGCCATAAGTTTCTCAGTCTGTACAGGTATATCCCTCCAAACAAGGCTATAAACTGGAAAACATTCAAAAGGCCTGACAACACAAGCACAGTTGTAACACGCAAGGTTATTCAAAATTTTCAAAATTCTCCAACACTGTTGTAATTAGCCTAGTGGAGAGAATGGAGGACGATGTATTTTCCATAAGCTGAGCTCCACATGAAAGAAAATTGAAAGTATAATTATCAATGGGTGGTCGAAGTACGGTTTGGCCACATGTTGGCTCGTGAAAAAATAAGTGTACTTATTAACAGTCCTCAGTAGGTGGCGCCCGAGGTAAAAAAAAGTGACAACACTGAATCCAGCGATAAGAGAAGCTTACTATTAACACTTCATAGCACAGAGCCACAGGAATGATAAACAGCAAAACCAGGAACAACAAATGAAATGTTACAAAATACAACTGTGGGAACCAGCGTAGCAGTTTTGAGAGCAAAAAAAGTCAACATTATGTCCAACTATTAAACCAGCACAATATATATTCTAGTCAAAATCAGTTTCTCTCAACTTTTCGAGCTACTCAGATTACAAGCCTACAAGTTCTCCCGAATAAGCCAATTTAATTGGGTGCCAAATAAATTGCGTAGAGCTCCATGTTGGGTGCCAAAAAAGACTGTCGTGATTTAACCCAGTAAGCAGCTAAATCACGACACAGTACACTCGCTCAACTCCCCCTCCACAGTGGGATGGGGGAGAGAATCGGGAGATTAAAAGGAAACAACTCTTCAGTTGAGATAAAGAGTATTTAATAATTAAAACAACTCAAACTTAAATAATCATAATGCAAATTAATTGTAACAAGAATAGGAACAACAATAATAAAGCAATCAAAGTTATACTCAGCTCACAAACAGTAGCCAGTGGCCGTACACCAACAAAAATGCGACAAGGGATAAATAAGCCTCAGGAACCAAGATGGGCCACCATCATGAAGAAGAAGGGAAGGGATCAAAGGGGCCGAAGGGATGAAGGGCAAAGAAGAAGGAGGAAGGAGAAGGAGGAAAGGGCCGAAGAAGGGGTCGTCCCCTGTAAACTCTCCAATTTATAGTGAGTGTGACATTTATGGGATAGAATACATCTTTATTGGTCAGCTTGGATCCCCCCCGGATCATCTGTCCTGGGTCACCTATCCCAGAGAGTCCTGAGCTTTTGCTCCCCCCCCCCTTTCTTTTGTGCAGAGAGAAGGAAAAAAACCAAACCAAACCAAAACAAAAGAAACTGTAACCACAGGTGCAGGCAAAACCCTGAAAAACATAAATATTGGCCTGTTATCATGTGAGTCCCAGCACAAACCCAAAATAAAACTCTCAGTTGCTAGGAGGGAAAAAACAAACAAACAAACAAACAAACCAACCAACCAACCAACCTCTTTCCCAGTAAAAATCAGGACAGTATTTTTATTCTTATTGATGGAATACCAGGTCTTTGTAAAATTTTGTAATAATTTGCAAAGAAAAGTATCCTCTTTTTTAAGTGCATTGGGTTTATGTGCCAAGGTTTTGGTAGTGGAGGGGCTTCTGTGAGAAGGCACTAGAAGCTGCCCCCATGTCAGATGGAGCCAGTTCTAGCCAGCTCCAAGATGGACCTGCTGCTGGCCAAAGATGAGCCAATCAGCGACAGTGGTAGTGCCTCTGTGATAACATATTTAAGAAAGGGTAAAAATTGCTGTGCAACAGCAGCTGGGAGAGAGGAGTGAGAATATGTGAGAGAAACAACTCTGCACCAAGGTCAGTGAAGAAGGAGGAGGAGTTCCAGGCACGTCTCCCCTGCAGCCTGTGTAGAAGACCATGGAGACGCAGGCTGCCCCCCTGCAGCCCATGGAGCATAACAGTGGAACAGATATCCACCCTGCAGTCCATGCAGGGACCCCATGCCAGAGCAGGTGGATGTGCCCTG
>NW_010177780.1:0-4195 GCF_000695765.1 Mesitornis unicolor
GGCTCGCACGGCCCCTCGCCCCCGTCCTGCCCCTGGTGCATCCCTCAGCCTGTCCCGGGAGGGCGACCCACCCTGTGCATCCCCTCAGGGCGATGGGGGTTGTGCCAGGGGGAACAAATACCCCAGAGGATCCTCGGGCAACCGCAGCTCCAGCCTTGGGGAAAGGCTGGGGGGCTGCCCCGGGGATTCGTCCTGCACCCACCTCGCTCTGAAAGGATCCTGCTCGGTCCCTCCCGTGCACGGTCTCTGCTTCTCTGAGGCTCGATGGGTGTCACCAGCTCACCCCACCGGTGGCAGAGGTGGACACGCACTGTGGCCATGTCGGGATGGGTCCTGGCCTTGTCCCTCCAAGGTAGGGAGCACAGCACAGGCAGGTTGTGGTGCTCCACAAAGCCAGCCTTGGGTCTGCCCAGTTTGAAGCTGGGAAAAAAGAGGAGAAAAAAGAGAAGGAGAAAGCAAGACCAGGTTTTCCTAAACCCATGTTCGTTTGTGGTCCAGACCATGCGAATACAGAGCAGCTGCAGGCTCAGACGCAAGGGACCCTCCCTGACAGTGGCCCAGCACCAGCCCCCAGCCCAGCACAGCTACCCCGCATCAGGGGTCTGGCGAGAACAACCCCACGTGTCAGAGCAGCGCTTGTTCAAGCTTTACAAAATAACACCCCCAAGGTCGTTGGTTTGCATTCTTAATGCTTAAATTCCCCCCCCCAAGCGTGGCACTTGGTCACCCGTGGGCAGCAAGGCGCTGTTTGCCACCCAAGGCAACACGATGCACACATGTCCACATCGCAGCTCTCCTGAAAGCCGTACCCAGCTGACAAGCTTGTGGTTTCCAGCAACGAGTTACCAGTGCTGTTTACTCCCTGCAGCATCTTGTTCGACTATTTTGTTTTAATTTGACTGAAGCAAAAGGATGTTTTGATTCTGCTTTGGTTGGTGGGGGGGTGGCAGATAGGATGTGACTTATATCTGCTTTTGTTTTCATGCCAGCTTCAACCACAGACCTATTTTAAAGCTCACAGGCCTCTTCCTTTTCTTTTTAATCGTGCCAAAATCTGAAGTTACAGGAGCATCTGTTGAGTGGGGCTTGAGGAGATCTGCAGGGAGTCTGTAACACATCACTTTTCAGCTGGAGAGGAATTAGGATGTAGGAAAGGCAAGCGGGAGTCAAAGGAGAACGCAAGGGATCTGCGTAACATGGCAAAATAAGGAAATTGCTGAGCCACGGCGGGGGAAAAACACAGGAGAAATGCAGGAGGTCAGAACTGGACCAGTAAGCACTGGGCTGCTGGGAGGGCACTGAGGGTGGCTGGGACAAGGACAAGGGACAGAGAAGCGAGGACCAGGCGCTCCTCGCGCAGGTCGGCCCAGCGCTTCCTTTCCAAACAAGAGCAGCGCTGTCTGAAACGCACCCGTGTTTGGTCGGTCTCTAGGAAGCAACAGCTCCATCTGCTCTCCCACTTAGGAACGTGGATGATGAGAAAGTGGCTGGCCAGGCTCCAGCGGGAGCAGGAAGCTCCCTGCGCTGCTCATTGTAGGGGGGAAGCGTCCAGGAGGGCACCTGCGGCCGCCAGCCGCCAGCTCCCTGACCCGTCCCTGCGTTGTCATCGGGGCTTTCGGCGTTCGGATGGAGAAGAATGCAGCCTGGGGGTGCCAAATCACTGTTGTCTGCAGACTTTTGGCTCCAGTATAAAGATGTTTATCCAGCTGCGGTATCAGGAACAGAAAAGCTGACTTGTGGAAAGGTGAGCACGTTTCCAGTTCTGGCAGCTTTAGGTGAAATCCTCAGACATAGGCCAGGAGAAAGCCTGAATCCTCGTAACTTCTACCCCAAAACTGAAACTTCAGAAGGGAAGCCTGTAATGAAGTAGCTGACAAAGTTATAAATACTTCCATACAAGCTCTGGTTGCCTAAACATCCCCAATTTCTTGGGCTTCTAAAGAAAATCCCATCTCCCTCAAAGCGAACACAAAAGATCTCAATGCAGTCAACTACCTTGATCTCAAACCCCTTTCCTAAGACGCCTCCACAGCTTGAACCGAGGGTTCCTGATTCAATACCACCACATATTAACCCAAAAACACCCCAGAGGGGGAATCACTGTTGTCCTGTTGTTGCTGGGCACTGCAGAGCTAAACCGCCAGTGATTCACCGCCTGAAGAGTTTATGACCAACATTACGAAACCGCACTTGGTGACGTGAAATTCCTCGGAGCAGCTTTTACCCTTTACCACAGCTGATAAGGAAATAGCAACACGATCACTGCTCCGGGGCAGTTTCTGCCCAGGATGGCTGTGATGCACAAGCACTTAAAAATCTCCCCTGCTTTGCACTGAGAACACGGTAAAGCTTTTCTGCTCACAGCCCGTTTTCTCGGGCACGGTAAGCACTGACAAGGCACAGGTCTTCAAGAAGGACAGGAACTGCTGGAGAGAGTCCAGCGGAGGGCTACAAAGATGATCAAGGGAGTGGAGCATCTCCCTGCTGAGGAGCGGCTGAGGGAGCTGGGGCTCTTTAGTTTGCAGAAGAGGAGACTGAGGGGAGACCTCATTCATGGTTATAAATATTTAAAGGGTGAGTGTCACGAGGATGGAGCCAGGCTCTTCTCGGTGCCAAACAATGATAGGACAAGGGGTAACGGACACAAACTGGAACACAGGAGGTTCCACTGAAATTGGAGAAGAAACTTCTTCTCAGTGAGGGTGACAGAGCCCTGGCCCAGGCTGCCCAGAGAGGTTGTGGAGTCCCCTTCTCTGCAGACATTCAAAACCCGCCTGGACGCCTTCCTGTGTAACCTCATCTGGGTGTTCCTGCTCCGGCAGGGGGATTGGACTGGATGAGCTTTGGAGGTCCCTTCCAATCCCTGACGGTCTGTGTTTCTGTGACTTCCCATCCATAACACGTTAGGTAAGATCTGTCTAGCCTGGTATCCTGTCTTTCCCAGCGCCAGGAACAGATACACTTATCAGAAGGGCGTGTAGGAAAACCATAGAAAAGCAAAAGCCATGCATACTTCTGTCTTTCCCTTCTGCGTGCAGAGTTCCTGGCAAGTCGGCGAGGTCAAGAGGCGGCATCCAGCCCAGGAGCCCTCATACAAACACACACACACCGGCACAAGCTGTGCTTCGTTCGCTGGCATGGTTTGGCTGAACCTCACTGGTTGTTTGCTGAGGGGACACCTAAACCCATGCATCCCCCCCTGGGACCACAGTGTCACCCGAGTCCCAGCCAGCATCATCATACGAGTGTGAAAAGTGGACTTTTAAGCCCTTCTGTAACTTTAGTGCACACTCTGACAGCTGTGTTTTATTACAACAGCTTCACAAGCCATTTACACAGCTGTGTCACCATCACCTTTGACCGAGGACAATGTCACACAGCTCTTGTTTACCCTGGAAATGGGAATTCTCGTTTCTGGGTTAGGCAAAGCAGCACAGGCTGAATCCTGGCCTCAAAACGCCGAAGAGTCGAGCTACTGGCGTCAGTCGCTGCCTCCGTATCTCTCTAGGACCGAGGTATTTGAGCAGCTCGTGAAGCTGCATTACTTTGTAGGGTGAGGTGGGCTTGGCTGTATGGAGCACAGAAATTATTCGGCTGTCTCTTAAATTGCTCAGCTATTTTTGTTGCATTTCAGCTCCGTGACGATCACGTGCCTCTCTTCTACGCTGGCATCCCTCTCTCAGGCTTTTCTCCATAAAGTCACTGTTGAGCTTGGCAAGTGCTCACTGTGTTTTTACAAATAAGCCACCAGCATTCCACACAGGACTGATTTCCAAAGCTAAAACCTCGCCGTTTAGAAAACACATTGGAGGCTCAATCATAAAGAGAAGGAGGACGCAGAGAGCAGCCGCTCCCAGCTCAACCAGAACCTTCCCCTCTGCTGGGGCTGAGCCACCCTGGGTTTTCCAGCTCCTGACGGATAAATTCAAAGTAGGATTCATGAGATGTGCCTCTTACTCTCGATTCAGCCATTGGGCTGTTAAGAGGTGAGGAAGCTGTCAGCCAACAAGTGTTTCTTTTAAAAGCAGTGTATCTCAAAAAGCAGTCTGCGTAACCGGAGTGCAAGAAGTTAACAGCAAATGTTATCATGTCAGGAAGAGCCAAAATTCATCCAATCCTTAATACACTGGTTACTGATTTTTTTCAGTTGAAGCTTTTTATTTTTCTCTTAACCTCAATTAAATCTTACCCTGCT
>NW_010177780.1:4226-24919 GCF_000695765.1 Mesitornis unicolor
TGCTGAGAAAAACTGCAGGACTTACCAGAAACAGTTGGAGGGCAGTGACATTGCTGAACCATCATCTCGGTTTACATCTTTTACAAAACATCACTTCCCAGGCCTAATTTAACTCCCTCTACACCAAAAGCAACTAAAAAGCCATCAGAACTAGCACCTTTCCCTGACTCGCTGGTTTTCTGTCAGCCAGAACAGCTGGTGAAGATGTTTTCACCGTCTTTAAAAACGGGTACTAACACAGGTTGTGTTTTGCCCGACACAGAACGGAACATACCCAAAACAAACATTTACAAACGTTGCCAGGCTGGGAAAAGCTGTGAAGGTGGAGACAGCTCCACCACTTTGTGGTTTGCTTGAAAGCTGCTCCGCTTGGTAATCCAGCTGGGTCCTGACTGCTTAAACGTGTACGTGCTCTCAGCCCAGGGCAGAAAGCAGGGCTGGGAGCTGAGGTGGCATTAGAGGGAGCTCAAGCCATTGCCTCTAGTATCAAAGCACCAGCGTTTTCAACACTGCTCCTTCCCCCAAGTGGGAAAAGGCAAAAGCCCCACCAGGGAGCTGACAGGGCCAGACAGGGGACACTGCTGGGTTTGGCTCAGCCATTCCCCCCTCTCTCTGCACAGCTCTGGGGGCTCAAGGTGCTCATTAGGAGAAACCTTAAAAAGGCACAGCAGCTCCTACATCCACAGCCACGGGTAACAGCTGATGTTAACTCCCCGTTCCCATGACCATAAACGTACACCGAGCTAGGGAGCTGGCTTACAAATGTTAACAAAAGCTATTTTTGTTCATTTCTTAGCAAGAGGCCATGGATATCGTGCAGCTGCATGCCAAGTTACCAAGACTGTAACCACAGACCCCGCAAACTTGCATTTTGTATGCAGTATTTTGCCCACCAGAGTACTGGACGACCAGACATTCTCTCTCAAAGGCTGGTGATGAAAAGACAGTGCTGGACACGAGCTGACTGCGGCAGTGCTCGCTTCTCACAGGATCCCAACTCACCTCTGCTGCGTGCAGCGACCCGGTCCAAGGAGGACTGACAATTAACATCCCGTTTCTTCAAATCTTGGCTTCGGTGCTGACCTCCAAATATTTACATCTACCGACCCTCACCTACATCTTATCTCAGAGATAAAACGGCTGCACACATTTGCTTGCTGTCACCCACGCTTCAAAAGCGGCAATTAAAAGACACAGCGATATGTAGCAAATTGCCTTTTTTCCCCAAGCCATCCCACCTTGTTTTTCGAGTTATCCTGGGCTCAGTAAGCTCCTCAGCAGCACAAGACCACAGTGCCATCTGCCTGCTCCTCACGAAGGCTGCAGGGCACACCAAGGCACGCGCAGCACCAACGCAGACAGCACGGGACACCGGAGCAGAGGACAAAGCTGCAAGTCTGATGCAGAGAGCAGGGATAACGAGCAGGTTCACAACCAACTTAACTGCAAAGAGCACAGAGCTGGGGTCAAAGCAGCAGCAGCCCTTCAAACAAGACCCTATTTACCACCTAAGCCATACGACAGGAAGACAAGGAACACATAAGGAAATGCATGCAACTGAAGTAATTGTGAAACAGTAAGATTTCACAAATAAAACAATCAGCATTTATTGTCGTATTACAAAACACTTCATATTTTGGCAATATTTTACAGTTTATCCTTTTCCTTCTTAGGGCCTGTTGAAAAGGTACGGGGGGAAAAGAAGAAGAGGAGAATGTTGAAATCAGGATTAAATTTCAATGTCTCGCTTAAAAAAAATCCTCCCAAACCGCCCCAGTCCCTCCCACCAAAATAAAAATCTAGTTTCACTCAATTCCACTATCCAAAGAGGTCATGGGTGAAGCGGCAGGCAAAACTCTGGCGATTTCACTATCAAACGCATCGAGAGGACAAACAAAACATTCACAGTGGTCTTCAGTATGGTCTGTTGCGTTGATCGTTTCTGAAATCATTTCTGAAAGGGAAAGAAAAAGTTTTAAGGAACTCCTGAAGCAAGCAACAAGAGTCCCTTCAGTCAAGGGACTGTTGAGACAGCCTTATCCAAAGATGCTCAAAACACACTTAACAAACTGACTTCTTTCCTCCAGAAGCTCCTATCTCTAGTTAGTATTTTCACAGCGCAGTTGCGCATGCACACATAAACAACGCTCTTTTCCCACAGTCCCCATCAGTTCCACAGTCTACGCTACCCAACCAAGCAAGGGCCAAGAAGCTGCTCACCTTCCTCCCATTTTTCCACCGTAGCCGCCTCCCCGATCTCCGCCTCTGCCACCACGCCCTCGATAGCCTCTTTCTCCTCCGTAGCCACCTCTCCCACGAAAATCTGGAGGAAAATGCAAAGGGGCACATCAGCCAGGTTTCTGGAAAAGCTGCAGGTGACATGAACGTCGTGAACACTTCAGAAGAGACGCAGCTGGGTTTACACACCTCCTGATGGACGCGAATCTTCCGGTCTGGGCTCACCGCACTGGTTGCAGGAATTCCTGCGAGCGAAGTTCATGTTACCGCAGCCCCTAGAGAAGACAAGGATTCCCCAAACTGAGCTGCTGAGAAACTCAAAGAGCACGCACCAAACACCACTGCCCAATTAAAATGACACTTACGGGTTAGGACAAACCCAATCACCATTTTTGGGTTCCCCACTTCTACCCTGGAAGCCTCCACCTCTTCCATATCCACCTCGTGAACCTGCAGACAAAATTATAATGATAATAAAGGAGGAGAAGTGTCTATGCCCTATACATGAGAAACATTTGCTAAGGACTGTCACTGGCTTCAGAACCCAAGTGCATCTCAACAGCAATCGATGTCCTGAACTTAATGCATCTGCACAGCCGAAATACACAGGTTTGTATGGGCAGATTTATAACTTGGGCAAATGGGTGAAAATAAGAAGCAAGGACAGCACATAGTGGCCAGAAAAAAAGAATTGCTCAACCACTATTTTTTCACAAAGTCTTTTTCAGCAGTAAAGGGAAACTCGAGCTGCTTGAATTGCCAATGGGTAAATATAAACCCACTATGTGCATTAATGAAATCTCATAAAGATGTAACAATGTATAATATCAGTCACATATGGTCAGACTTAGTCACAGAACAAAGATTCAACAGAAGTAAAACATATGTCTGGATTAATGCCAGGGTGCATCTGACAGAAGCGTAGGGACAACACAGTTCTTGCTTTCTGCATCAAAAAGACTAAGAACTTCTATACCAATCGAAATTCTTGAAGAATCCTATTTTATCAGCCTACAAAGCTGCCTGATTTAAGAACTAAAACTTGCTGTCAGCCACCACACAAAGCACGCTTCCTGTAAAATGGTAATTAATAACCAGTGGGCTACTTACAAAACTGTATTATGCAGAGAATTCCCATCTATTTAATGAAAGAAGTCAGACATCCGACTGCTGCTCTAAGGCAGTAGCAGTAGAACAGGTTACCCTGCTCAGTTCCAGGGCTTTGCTGCAATAAGCAGATACTCCCTGGGAATTCACATCTGTATACATGGGACCTGCGCAGCCTCAACATCGTTGCTACACTATCTCTGTGAAAGCACTGCTCAGACATGACCTGGAGGCTTTCCAGTTCAAAAGGAAAGCCCAAATTCTGTGCTGTGCAAAAGGGATGACAGATAGCAGTTTACTTAACTTGGTTCAATCCTTTTGCTCCCCTTCACAGCAGAATCCCACAGGCCCATATACTTTTGATGACTCACCGCTTCAAAGTCAACTTCCCTTTTAGAAACCAGTAGTAATTAAATAGCATTTAACTACGCCAAAACAAGGGTTCTACAGATTTTAGCCCCACCTCGACGTCCGCCGCCTCCACCTCCTCTCATGAATTCAGGCCTCCTAGTTGCAAAAGAAACTTTGATAACATTGCCATTGAATTCTTTTCCTGTGGGAAGACAGAAAGTGAGAGAAAGATCAGTGTAGCTCCCAACAACAGCGCAGCAAGTTCAGGCGAACAGAAGCGATAAACATTCACACTGAATGCAAAGCTCTTCAGGCACAGGGAGTCTGGAGTACATCTTATTTTTGAAAACACTGGTTCACGTGTGAGATGGCAAACACCGAGCAATTTGCTAGGACCTCCATATACCCCCAGATACTTCTCTTAATTTAAACGCGATCTGTAAGATGCGATTTAACTAGACACATAAGAACATTTAAAAGATTTTGGGCCACGTTCATGGATAACTTGAGGTACAGCAGCAAACCCTGACAGCTGCATTGCACATTTTTGGTCCTAATCACTAGCTGCTGTTCCACTGAGAGGGAAAGCCAGTACACACAAAACACCATGAAACAGAGGTCCTGAAGAAAACCAAAACAAATCAAAAAGTAGCATGAAGTCCCCAATGAGGTTATTGGTTTGCTTCTTCCACTGCTTGTTAGGTTTATAAATAACTAAGAACAGGTACTCTCACCCACCGTCAAACCAGTCAATTGCTGCTTTAGCAGAAGGAGGATCATCAAAAGACACTGTTGCTTCTCCCTTTGGTTTGCCAGTATCCTTATCTGTATAGAGGTTTATCATAGGTTTGCCAGTCTTTTTGTTGGTCTGAAAAGAAAGGTTGAACATTTGGCACAGGAGAAACACTGGTAACGCCAGTTCATAGCATAAACTGTAACAGCCGAGTATCATTAGAAAGGAGATTTTCTTGGAGGCAGGCTGCAGAAACAGTCGCTTTTGACCGAAGGGGACTGACTGGCTGTTCTCCATGAAGTAATGATGGCCGTTCTTACAAAAATCGAGGTCAAGTGCAGGAAGCCCTAATTTAGAACTGCAGAAACAGCCACGGAGCACAGACGCTCCTGCAAATGAGGGTGGTACAACAGATAGAGTGTCGCTGTTAAGGATTATAAAGACTAAAGAAGAGATACAAAGCAATCTAAATGTCACTAGAAAAAGAGCTGCTAGTGCTGCCAGCTTACAAATGAGCTGTCATCTGGGAACCCAGATAAAAATATTATCTACAACTGCTGGGGAGTCAGGATGAGCATCTGCCTTGAATGACACACCGACATCTCTAATATGCTGGCCCTCCAAGTTCTCCTCCTTCTTACCAATGATTTCCCATTTCACATACCTTTATAATACCGATTTGTTTGAAATAGTCTGCCACTTGATCTGTTGAAACGTCCTCTCCAAGCCCTTGCACGAAGATAGTGTTGTTATCAGAGTTGTCAGACTCTGTATCTATGAAAAAATGAGCAACATTTACCACGCATCTTTGTGGTAGCAACGAAAACATTTTAGGCTCAGATCTACACTGCCCAGTAGCAGACCCTTAAATCCCAAAAACGTAATTCTGCACTTAACAGCATCAACTTCAAAAACGCCTACACAGCACCTTCAGATGCCGCAGAACATCAGAGACCCAATCCATCCAACAGCTGAGCCGCTGTCTGCCACGCTACGACATCAAAACCACCACAGCAGCGCATGTTTTAAATAACACAACTTTAGCACAGGCCTTATGGCAGCGCAAGCAGCTGCTCGGCTCAAGCAGATACAAAGTTCATCAGCGAATTCTTACTTGCTCCATGAAAAGACAGCCAAAAGTTCACATGTGCTTTAATAAAACGCATTTCTTTGAAGCAAGACAATTTTAGCTAAACTTCTTTTGAGCCATGGGAATTGCAGCCACATCCATCTTTCCAGACGTACATTTTAAAAGCAGTGACCTAAGAGCTACAATCCACTCCCACCCACTGCTTGTTTTCTTACCAGCATCTGATCTTGGCCCGTAATCCCTCTGACCTATGGAACGGGTTTTAAAAAGAAAAAAAAAACAAAAAAGGAAAAAAAAAAGGACTGTTTTTAGCAACACATTTTCAAGTGACTTTTTTAGAGACAAGAAAATATTTAAAGTATGCATGTAATGCATCTAAGGTCTAAAACATTAACCAGAGATTTAGAGAATATTTAGATTAAAACGTTCAACAGAAGGTGTCTGTAGGACGTTAACGTGTTCTTTAACGTGCAGCATGTGGCAGTTGCCACACTGATGCTGTGCTGGTGTTATCTTGCAAATGCTGGTTGTCAGATCACCAAGCAGTTTTACCACTTTCTTATTTTTACCTCTAGTACCTTTCTAAGAAGTATTTGTAACAAAAATTTAAAAAAAAAAAAAGAAAAGAAAAGAAAAAAATCCAGTGAACATCACTGTCTCCACAAATTCTTTCATGCAATTTCACAAAGTAGAAATCCAGTTTATTGCTAAAAGTTTGGGCCATTAAAACTCATGGACACACCAGCCTCACCAAAACGCTACAATGCTTCTACGAGATAGTAACAAGATATTGGTGGCTTTTAGATTTATAAAGAATTTCCACTGAAACATTTTTGGATACTCGGCACTTACCACCGTAATTTTTGAAGCCACCACGGTCACCACCACTGCAGAGGAAAAATTGAAGAAATGATTTCTTCCTTAAGTCTCTACGTGCTGAGCCCAAGGCTCAATCTACAGTTAACTGATCACAAGTGAGAGTTACTGTCTGGCACCATCTCTACCCTCTCCTCGCTTCTCATTCACGTTCAAAGATTAAATTACAGGAAAGGGAACAATCTCACAGGGTGCTGCACTGGAGAAGAGAAGCCCTAAGGAGAATTTTAAGCTAACCCATACACACGTCGTTGTTTCAATACTTTATCCCATCCCATAAGCCAAAATGACTCTTAAAAAACTGGGGTTTAAAACAGAAACACTCTTTTCATGAAGGTTAACGGGCTTTAATTGTGGATGTAATTGCAGCTTTGGAATCAGTACTTTAGTACTTTCCTAGAAGTTAATGATGCAGTTATGCATTTCTATACGGGGGACAAATGAGCAGCATAAGCCACTCTCCGAGAAAGGCTCCGAGGGGACCTCCTGCACCATTACGTTACAGACAAGGTGTGTGTATGTGAGCTTCAAAAGCAGAGGCCGTCAAGTTTTATTTCATTCATTCTCAAACCTGTGGCACAAAATGTAGACCAAGTTAAGAGATTACACACATCAATTTGCAAAGGTTAGAAGGGGGTTTTAAACAGGACGTTACGCCTCCAATTATGCGCATGAAAATAAACCCTCACTCTTTTCAACATAAACGTTGGTAGCAGCAGAGTTTTTCACAACACTTTTAATTGCATCCACGTCATGAACACAGTAGAGTCAATATTCAAAGCCTTCAGGAACAATGCAACCACTGGGTTTTTAGGAAGTCAGTAACTAGGTGTCAGAAGGGCTGTCTCACACTGCCATGTACAGAGCCCTCCTCTGCACAGGGGACACAGCTGCCACCCAAAATTGAGACAGGTTCACCTAAATCCCAGCAGCTTTCCACACCCAGTGACTGGGATAAAGCCAGGGTAAGCTCAAACCCTGATGCAGAGGGCTGTGTCCAGTCTCTGCAATGATCTCTTTGGCACTCTGTGTATCTGTTTCTGTTACAGCAACGCCAAGTCATGACTGCTTATTTAACATTCATGAGGTAAAATCAAACTGAGGGACAAAAAGAAGTAAGATTTCAACAGATATTATCAAACTATCTGGAGAGAGAGACATTTATGAAGAGTGACTGCCATTCTGCCAGAGCACACCCAAGGAGCATTAGATGTCTGTCATAACAGACTATCACTTTTACTGGGACTCTTCTTAAAATAAATTGTTGCTGCAGATTTTAAATTGCTTCTCCACAGAAAAAAATCCCAATGCTAAATTGCAGTGTCCTTTACTTGTAAGCAATTCATTCTGCTCATTAAGGATGTAAAACGAATGTATTTAATGTGCAACATCAGAGCTGGTAATTGAAGGCTGGCTGTTTTCAGGCACTGATGATAAAAACACAATAGTGACCATAAAATTTACTGTAAATACCTTTCTGCCACTTCCAATTCACTTCAGCTAAAAAAGGAACTTCATTATGACACAACAGTTTTCAGCAGGTTGCCCACTCCTCTACAATTTTAACTCAGAAATAACAAGCATGAACACATCAACCACGGAAATGTTATGAAAGTTTTCCAACCCTAACTTATGGCCCAAATTCATCAGGACAGCATTATCCAGAACACGTATGTTTTCTGATTTGAAAGTATACAGCAGCAGAGACATAAATCAGAAAAACTCACAACCTAAAGACATACAGAAAATAAGTTTGTGATCAACACCGCCAGGATTTTACAGGCAGTGAGGGTTTTGCTAAGCTGCTGGGGTAAAAATGCGTGCAGCATGATTCTGAGAAGTGAGAGAGTCGGATATATGAAATGTAAAGGAAGTCATAGTCAAAGGCCTAATTTCTAACACTGTGGTGCTAGAATGCTGCACCCCACGCTAATGAGTGCAACTGGCAATTTGTAGTTAGATTTTAAGTGTCTGTAGAAATGTTTTTGCCCAGGTATGCTTCAGCACATCATCTTCTGCTTGGCCTCACATGACCAACCCAACCAAAACCTGCCCCAGTTCAGTGACAGACAGCTTTCGTGACAGATCAATGCTTTTCTCCACTTTTAAGCCCCATTGCGTATGTGATTTTTAAGGCTGCGGTGCGTTACCTTCCTGAGACTGCTGGGCAAAGCCACCTACGATCCCCAGGAGGAGCGTGGACATGCTGCAGCGAGGGAAGTCACACACTGAAACTGGCTGCAAGCAGCTGATGCCTCCACCTCAGATTTACCCTCACTGAGACCCAAACTTCAAGTCTCAAATCTCAGCAACTGAATTATTTCCCACACTATTGACACAGAACACATGGAAAGCATTACTGCAGCGTTTCACAGCCTACTGCTTTACCAGTCTTGCACACAGACCAAATAGGTGGGTGACCAGACGGAGCTGGGAGTTTTACCATCCTGTGTTAGAATCAAACAGGTAGCTAAAACTCAGCAATGCCACCAACAAAGATAATAAAATAAGAGACTGCACTGCAAGCAGCCACAACGTGTACGTGGCACCACTCACAGTGACAAAAACTTACTGCTCCGAAAGAACCCTCGTCAGATGCTCTTTGCTCCCTGTACTCAGCCATATGCTTAAACATCACCTACTTGAGTGCAAATGGAGTTCAGCTGAGCATTGCTCTCTTCAGCTGGCCATAATGCTTTAAATTAAAGGCACAGTTACATGGAGAGCTCAACACTACAGATACAAGGAATATACTTTAAAAAAGTGATCAGTTACTGGCAGAGGCAGCACTAAGAAATCAGGAACCAAATTTCAGCCTCCAGTACGCATCTATGTCTCACCAAGCGTGTGGGAGTTACACACGAGGAGGTATTTTTACAAACAAGAAAGAAATGCTAAGTGCACCGAGAAAGGCACTGGCAGATGGCTTTCTTCTTTTTGCTGCCTATATTTATAGCCTCTGTTCATGTTTTTCCAAAGTCTCTAGAAAGCTCAACTCAGGCATATACATTACAGGTCAAAATATTAATTCTGAACACAAACTGCACTGCTGTAAAAACCATTGGCACTAAGCTGTGGTTTCTTTATAGGACAATATGCTAATTCCTACTTATAATAGCTAAGACAGCAATTAAGCTGCATAGGTAACTTTTGTTCATAGTTCATCAACATCAAACAGGGGAAAAAAATAAATCTACGCTGAGCAAAGTTAGGGTTTCTATGACAAATATTTTAGCCAAAATATAAGTTAGTCAGATCACCAGTTTTTCAAGCTTCAAAAGGGTGGAATAAATTCTAGTAAAATAGCAAAAGACGTAATTCAAGACCATTAAAATAATAATTCTGAAACCCAAAGTTAGTAAGATTAAAAAGTGAACATCTGACACATAAGAAAATTATTGTTCTCTATCGTAATAACATCAGCTAGGGAATCTGAACAGTAATTTCTCAAAAGAGACTTTCTTCTCGATGCTGCGTGACTTCGCACAGGCACAAAAGAAAAATGAGTGCTGAAAGCATCCATTAGAGGAGGTATTCAAGTCATCCTAGTGTTCAGAGTATCGAGTCATACCTCAACATGACCAGCTGTGTTTTGAAGTATCTTTGATAAAGGGTATTCAGAGAAATGAAAGCTCTCAACATTTAGAAATGCTAACTTGATTTTTGCCCCGAGTATTCCAGAACAAACTCCTGCAGTTGCAGACTGCTCCGAGAGGCCTTGCATGCACGTCAGCCGTCAAGTTTTTTGGTAATGTCAAGGAATAATTTTTTTAATACTGACAGAACTCGTTTAGACATTATTTTCTAACCACTATAAAAGTCAAAGCCTACATTGTTATAGCAGCACAAATACCTGGGTAGACCAGATTTTTACATTATTTCCAGACGGCTATGGAATTTCCACTATTTAATGTTAAGCTTTAAATTGTGATTGAAGCGAAAAAGTAAAAATGATAACTAGTTAATGGAGACGGACTTGACATTACCACACGAGCTGCTTTGAGGGGGCGGGGAACAAAAACACCCAAGGAATCAAGGAAGTAAACCCTAAACACCATCCTGAAACCCCACATTTTCACAGGACTAAACATCATTTCTTACCTTATCAGAAGTTATTTTCCCCTTGATTACAGAGTTTACTTAATTTAACCTTTCACACTTTTCCAACAAGCATGACTGCAGTAAAGCGTGTCAGCAGCAGAATCCTCCATCATAATTATGCAGAAAGACTGAATGAACATACGTGACACTGCAGTTTCAGAGCAATTGCACTGCAAATGGCAGTGAAATTGCCTAATAAACACCTTCCCACTTTGCAGTATTTTCCCCCAGCTCTCCATTCACCTCCACTCTTTTCCTTCTTTTGGCTTTCGAGTGCACTGAAGTACCATTATCTACATTGATGTGTGAAGAAAAGGTACATTTTGGAAAAATATGGGAAGAGGCTTTATTTTCACAGACATTAATTTATCTTATTTTATCTTGCAAAGACAAAAGTTTGTTTCAAAGTGACAAAATCCACCAAAAGTTCGTTTTTTGAAGCTCACATTCATTCCTTTCATTGAAAAGGGCTCAGCTACAAACCCATTTTTTTTAAATCTCAGGTTTTATCACAGGACTATGGAAAACCCTCATCCACACAAAAGAGCTAATTCTTAAAAAACCGTTCAAGTTTTAACTGAAAATGAACTTAGAAATTACTTTGCTAGTTAAGTTTGTATTATATAAAACCCCAGCAAACTGTAACATAAAGTAACTATTAATAAGTTTTTGGATTTTGTATTAAAACACGCTCTCTCTGGTGCTACCACACCTAATAAGGAGAGGTGGGACCCACTTACATCACCAAAACAGCAAGCCATGGCGTACAATTTGGGACCCCCTTAGAAGCAGGCAGATTTTAAATACGGCTTTAAAATAAATACTTTTAAAAGTAACCAAAGTAACCAAGTCTTAGCACACTGTTGGATTACGTTATTTAAATTAGACCAGTTCAAATAAACAGCATTGTATAATTAAAATTCTTCATCTGGAGCTGTGGCAATAACCCAGACAGGTACAGTCCATTAAGGACCAGTTCAAAGCTCACTTGAAGCTTCAACGCTCTCACTTCACATCCAGAAGCACCCTACACCCCCAGCCACTGCACAGAGGTGCATGAAGGGGAGCCAGTTGTGAGAGTTTATTAAGAAATAATCATGTCATCTGGCCTAACTCAATTGGATGTAAAGCAGAGGTTCCAATCTCTCAGACCTATGCATAAAATCACCTGCAAGCACCAAATTAAATGCGTGCATACATTTTTCTTGACAGGAGCAGGGCCTAAGGCAATAGCAGAAGGGGTAACAGTATCGTTAGTATTTAAAACCTGCATAAAATAAACGTATTTAGACTGACAGCTAAATCAGTAATAAAACTGTATTTTAACAGAAGTTTAAAAACCGTAAAAAACAGTAAAAACCAAGTAGTGCTGTTACTAAACTACTCCTAAATCACTCAGGAAGCAGAAAGATAATTAGCCAACCTTAGTGTTATGATTTGTCATCGTAAAGTCAAAATACTTCCCTGTTAATGTCAGCTACCTCAGCTACGAATTTAATAAAACTTTCTCGATCCCTGGCTGTTGGTTTTCTTGCCTTTGCAAATAATTTTTTACAGGTTTTAAAACATCTTATTTCAAGGGATGGGCTCTGGCATCTTTTGTATTGCAACTCATGTAAATAAAACGCAGCTATGTGTCATAACAACCAAACGCTTGGTCTCTATCTGAACCTAAAAGCTTTTCCTAGGCAAAATGCATTTCTGTGCAGTGCAGAAGGGTTTAATTTTAGAAACCTTCCAATTTTGGAAATCTAAATCTGATCCGCATAAGGAATAGACATAAACAAAAATTTAAAACAACTAAATATTAAGAAAGAAGGGTAAGGAATTGCAGGCACAGGAATGAGATCACTTACCTATATCCAGACATATGACCTCTTCCATCCATGTCATATCCCCCTCTACCTCCTCCCTGTGACCCGCCATATCCTCTATTATCTTCTCCATACCTACTCTTTTCACGACGATCATCTGGAGGAACAAAAACAAAGCAAAACCCGAGTAAACCGTAGTGCAAACTGCAGTGCAGTGAAAATTCCCACCCTGCAATGCTTTTTCCACCCTTCAAGTCTGCCATTTAAATCTGGAAAGCGTCAACTCCTAAATCTGTCTGAAATTATTCACATCACAAAGTAACGCAGCAAAGTCTGATTCTGCTCCAGTTATCTCCCTTGGCTCCCAGAGCCACAAGGTGCCTCAGAGTGTAAACACTCTGCACCTTAATTACACTCCATTTTCCAAACATTAAACACATATTGTCTAAGACATACTTTTAATTTAATTTCCATATAGCCCTCTCAGTTTGCAGAAGACATCGCTGAAGACTGAACAAGGATAAAGAGTGTGGGTTGCGATGCCTGTGTGAAGTTACTGCAAAAAAAGGGTTGGTCTTGACCTTCTCATTTCCTTCTAGCTTAGAATTCACCTACACAGCGTAAAGCTGGAATGTGAAGTGCAAAAGCTCTTCATGACTGATCAAGACATGTCACCCTCATGCAGGAAGAAGGTTCAAAATAGCTTAGGAGCAAAATTCCTTCCAGAATTTGCAGAAGTCAGAGACATGGACTCTGCAATGCTGCCTCCAACAAATGCAGCAATTTTGGGGCCTCAATAGCTTTTCACCTCTGCATCATGTTTTGAAAGTCTTAACAAATAAAACATTCGCTGAGAACATCAACATGGAAAAAGAGCTTTAACTGCTCATTGAATCAGCTGCCTGTGGAAGGAAATTCAACTATTTCACAGCGCTTCTGCTCAGGTTTATTAGCCAATACTGAATTCGACCTGTGAATTTTACCTTGGCTGTTGTGGCTATAGCTTCCCTTCTGAGACTGGTAGGATTGCTGAGAATGGCCGTATGAGCTTTGGTGCTGGTTATAGCCTGACTTTTGGTCATAGGAGCTCTGGTGGCTGTAGCCCGACTGCTGGTCATAGGAGCCCTGGTGGCCGTAGCCCGACTGCTGGTCATATGAGCTTGACTGCTGGTCATAAGAGTCTTGGTTTTGTCCATAGCTTGACTGCTGGTCATAAGAGCTTTGGTGCTGACCATAGTTTGACTTTTGTTCATAAGAGCCTCTTCCACTTAAAATAAACAGAATTTGTATTAATAGCTAAATGTTCACAGAATAGAGAGCAAAATAATGCCTGAAAATTCACGACAGTGCTAAGATTTCCTAGTCACAGTGACCTCCCAGTCATTACTGGCATACAGATATGAAAATACTCTGTTTCATCTCTGTAGGGATGTATCAGGCTTCCAGTAAGAGCAAGGCAGAAAACTGTAAGTTACCATCGCTTTCAAGACATCCTCAGTTTCCCCTGCAAATGTAAGAGCAGCACTCCTGTTACATATCCCAGTACAACGCTCGCTTTCTCCCCCCACCCCAGTAGCGTGACCATGGCTGATGGACAGCCCACGACTGTCCCATGCTAAACACCAAATCCCTCCCTACAGAACTGCAGAGGAGATGCCCGCTACTCATCTCGTATTGCGCAGCCGATACTTCCATCTACAAAAAAACGATCCCAAAATTTTCCTTTCGCTGAATTTTTAAATGTTTTTGGGTTTTCTACCATTTTGCCAAGCGCTTTGTTAACTTCTGTGATGTTCTCTAACATACTTGCAGTTCTTCACACTTTAGTGCCATCTACATAGACTATGTCACCAACTTCCATCAGAAACATTGACCAGTATCACATCTAGGACACTCCAACTCAATGCAGCTACACATTTCTAAAGGGGAGTCATAAATCTTCCCAGACTAATAACAAACTTATAGCAACCACAGGGATATCTCACCCACACCGTATTTCCCAAGGCTACTTCAGCATCCAGGGCGAGAACAAAAGAATTTTGAAAATCTAGATATACAAGAGAACTACTGTTCCAGTTGGGTCACCCTTTCATAATAAGACACTACACAGATTTACGAGAAATAAATTGCATCCAGGAAACACTGCCTGTTACTCATACCTTTTCTTTCCCCCCTGGGTACTTAGTTGCAGCTTAACTGCATCATTTTTTCAGTAATTGAAATTAATCATCAACCTCTGCCACCCCTTCTTCTCTTCCTCCTTCCTGTTTCCACACTTTTTGAAAAGATGAGGCACTACATCTCCCACACTCCAGTCTTTGGCAGTCTTAGCTTTAACAAAACTAATCCAAGTAGCAAAGAGATTGCAAAGATTTTCGTTAATATCTTCACTTCAAAAAAAGTCAGCTCCACTTTAGCCTTTGCACCACCACCTAGAAAGGAAGTATCATTGAAAGCATCCACTGTTTGCTGGTTTTCCTTCCTTCCTTTCCTCCTTCCTTCCGAATGTCACAGCTACAGATTTGTGTCTCTGTTAAAGTATCCTCTTCAAAGTTGCTGTTATTTAATTTCTCAGTTTTTCCTTACTTGTTACAGCCATACATTAAAAACTCACCCTCCAACACCTTTTTTATTTTCTTGGTCAAAACCAATTTGTTGGAGAATCGATGCCCTACTGCACTTTTTTATCCATAAGATGCCTACAGAGTTAAAAACTACATTACTGCCCTGTCCCATACCTTTGTACAGCTCTAATAAAGACTCAGAAAACAAAGCAAAGCAAAACTTAACCATGTTCCTGTCTTTAGGGCTTCAAAAAGACACTGCGTTAACAGCACCTACTGCTGACAGATCAACACCTTGCTTGTTTGTATTAAGACGTTTTGGAATCAGTAGGTACAAAACCAGAAACCAACTACAGGTTTGCCAAAGCCCAGATTGTTTTATAAACCTGCAAAAAAATACAAAAAAGATTTGGACCTTGGACAGAAGAATGAAGTTTAGTACATGACAGTGTATTTTAGAGATCACATGATCCTCAATAAAGACCTCATGCAAGCAGTAACCTTGGGGTGTATGCACAAAGCCTGTAAATTAGATAATGAAGTGGCCTTGTAAGTCATTACAGAAAGCTGGGTTGTGTTTTCCAACATACTTTACAAGTGGGATCATTAATCCTCCTGAAACCAATTCAAGTACAACATCACTTAACAAGTAAAACACATTTGTAATAAAGCACTGATTCAGAGTGCTGTATGCATACACACAGTTAAGTTATTGATAAGGATGTAAACCCAAAATGCTTTGAGAATCCTACTTAGTTTGAAAAACACACTTCTTAAGTTATATTTCTCAACCCTTTCCTCTTCTCTCCCCATGCAAAGGCATTCTAGGTCAGAAGTCGACAAATCTAAGAACAGCTAAAAATTTCCTTGCTAACAGCTTAGCAGAGTACTGTAAGTCTATACTAAAGAATGTGACTGGAGAGGCACTCGATCTATCTTCTTCTTAACCAAAATACTCTCTACCAAGGCCATTCTTCATTCTAGTCACTATCCAAAGACTTTCTGAAGTTCATCTCCCTGTACAGCCAGGCTTCAAAACAACTGCATCCGTCTTTGCATAAAGAAATATTCTTTCCTTACATCCGGTTCTTTCAGGCATTAAAAATGTCTTAAGAATGTGGATTTTCAGACATTTGTCCTTTTCTTAGCAATGATAACAGAAATTTGTTACAGCTCTAGCTAAGAATGTACCACCAGACAGCACTTTAAATAGATACTGTTAATCTCAGCTTTCTTACCCTCTAGACGACCCTTTCTGCTGCCCCTGGCTGCCGTAAGACTGCTGGTTGTACGAGCTCTGATTCTGATTTTCATAACTGGAATCATCATCGTAACCCTGGGAATCTTGCCCATAACCTGCAAATTGAGGAAGAAAATTTTTAGTAAATATTCCCCTTTTAATTGCTGCCAATAAATGTAACAAGCTAGCCAAACCTGTTTGGTTTTGTCCATAGTTCCCATGGTAGTTTCCATAGCTCTGTCCATAGGAGGAATTGTCTCCACTCTGCCCATAACCAGAATATCCCTGTAATTTAAAGGATGCCCTCAAATAAGTATAACTTCCACAGCAGGTAATTACAGTTTTCTTTTGCTAGACACGATTGCAGACACCCAGCACAGCTGAGAATGGACTTCCTGGCTCACACGTGGTCACCCAGGAACAACTCTTTTTACTTGAGGAACGTTTGCTTTGAAATACACAATGGTTATTTTCGACTTACCTGTCCTTGTCCATAACTTTGGCTGCCCTGATTGCCATAGGATGAATAGCTGTAAGAGAAAAATGCATTTAGTAAATGCTTACAGTGCCTTCCACGTGGGCTGGAAAGTAAAGGTATTTTTGGTATTATTTTAAGCTTCTTTTCATTCCAAAACAGGTGTTTAATCTGAGTAGTGCAGTTGTAGGCATATTAGAACTGCATCAATGAACTAATAACTATCACAGTTGACTGTCAGAGGCCAGAAGAGCTTATTTTAATTTCTGCTCTGTTTCAAGTGTAAATTTGAAGTACATGACAGTTGGGCTTACTGTAACTTGACAGATTATTCAGAACAAGAGAAAACCATCACACGAAACTAAGGCATTTTACAATTTCCAGTATCTTCTTACAAGGATAATTTTATTTTAATCAATTACCGTCAATTTATTTGTTGGACTATTCAACAATAACATCATCAAAAACCAAACTAGCTTTAGATTATACTCACCTGTTATTCTGCCACTTTAAGACTTCGTGAACTGACAGAAGAACCATGTGCTGAAACTCGTATCATGCTCGGGTATAGACTCAAACTCATAGAACCTTATGACTTCCATTAGCACAATCAGCATTAGCCATGAGTTTCATACTTCTGTGTAACAACTTCTGTTTCACTGATTAAATTAGCCCCACCCCCCAAATGAACTGGCTTTTAAATTTCACTATTACAAACAGTTACCGGAGGGTTTCAACAAAAATTGCCCTCCAACAAGAAAATAAAATGGAAAAATAAAATTTAACATCTATATGGCACATCTTCTTTACACCTCTGTAACCTTTGACTAAAATCTCAGTGAACAGCTTAAGGCAGTCACATGAAAAATACCTCTCTATAGTAATGACATTTCAGAAGCTATTACCATTAAAAGCTCTCATTCCAATGTAAACCTGCTCACTGCTTTCCCTTCAGGAATATCATTTTTTCCCTGTTTTGTAAGGCACTGTAATAAAGGCCCAGGGCAGCAAGCTTTCTACACCCAGAACTTCGAAACCACATCAACCCGGTATCACATCCAGAGTCAAACATCACGCTGGGAACACTAAATAGCTTTTTATTTTGCAGACTTAATTGCTAACAGCAAAAAAAACCCCACACATACCTCTGCTGGCCCCCAGACTGACTGTAACTTCCAGAATCTAGAAAAAGAAGTAAGTCATATTGAGAACTTACAATTAACATTTTATTGCTCTGCTTACTATTAGAGGAAGAAATCTGGGGAGAGGGAGAAAGGTTCAAGTACGTTGGACAATTCAGCTACATCCCCTGCAGAATCTCTTCTTTATTAACGGCAAAAAAGAAAATGCCAAGACTGGGAGGAAAGGAGCACAGGGCATGGGGACACAACACAGGTTTGCTACTTTGAACCTTCCTTTGAAGGCCCTGAACTCCATTTTCAAGACATCTCTTCAAATATTCGGGACTCTTCAACCCCCTCTAATGGCTATCGAATCAGTGTCATCACCAGTGAACAGAATGCAGCAGCTTCATTAATCAAGCACCGCTAAGTAGGAAAAAAAAAGAACCCCTGTTTGAGATGCCAGAAGAAAGCTTTGCCCAGCAAAGGGGCATGGACACAACCAGAATTTGGAGACGCAGAATCAAGAACGGAGGAATGACATCTCCCTTCTCTCACAGTGCGAAAGGAGAAACCTCACTGATACCTCAAACCACGCAAGAATGAATTATTTTACACAAGTTGTCCAGGGGATATTACCAGTATCATTTCCAATTAATGCAAACATCAGTTTTTAAGGAAATTTATTCTTGAGACACATTGGAAGAATACGGATTTCGAATTAGGACCTCAAGGTAAAAATCTCACTGAAATGGTTTGACTTGCATTTAAAGTACAGCACCTAACTTGTAAAAGCTATCAACGTTACAAAAAACCCTACCACCTGCTAGCTGGAATTCAGCTCTAAAACAGGGTGCTTGGTCTTTACTGATTTAGCTTATCACGTTATTTTACCTTGTTAATTGCAAAATTTTCCTGTTCCCCTCAAACCACTTCAAGAATTTGTGTGTGCCGCAGTCTAAGAAAAACTATCAGAAACTTCTCTGTTTTCATCCCCGACTCCAGTCTCTGCCCCACGCTCTCTCTCTGGCCTCTAAACCTGGAATCTAAACTGAGGATTATTATAATGCAGGGTAAATGTCATAAACTGTGAACTCCTGTAACTGTTTTCCAACCAGAACACTCATCGAATTGCTGGAAGTCTGCTCGTCATATGTCCCTCATCTGCTTATAAATCCCATCCTGCCAGTATTTTAATACAGACTTGAACACATGCACATATACATCCAAGATGAGGATCTGACCTAAGCTATTCAGACACGAAGCAACATTTTTAATGGTGAAATATCTCCTCAAAGCATCAAATTTCATCTTCTGCAAGAGAAACATTTACCTAAAGCTGAGATGAAATAATATTTCCTCTCAGATCCTATAAAGGAGTTTCACTCAGATGTGAAGAACTCTCCTCCTTTTGCACTGCTACACAAATATTTTGTTCTATTTCCATAACAAAAAGCAACTAAAAAAACCAATGTACAAGTGCAACTTGAACACGTTTGGTTCTAATGCAATGAAGGTCAAATTTTTACATTACTTCAATTTAAATGATCACAAAGCGTACTATTAAATAGGTAACCACATTTCAGAGCTATGGTTTAACTCGAAGATTTATAAGCCATTAATGCTGCTAATTAAAGCAACGAATATTACCAGCTATATCTGAACAAATTCTTGAGTAAGGCTGTAATTAGCTATAGATTGAAGGACTACATTTAATCTCCCTAGATTCTCTCTTATGAGCTTCTGCCAAACCACAAAATTTTGGAAAAAGTTTAAAAGCAATCAGAGGAGGAGACTGTAAAATATGAACATGCAGATTCAGGGGAATTTCCTTTATTTATACATTTTTCTACATCCGTTGTTGGACCTCTTAGTCTACAGACTTCTGATCGATTTATTTTGGTGGGCTCAACAGGGACAAGAGTCTGCAAGTACTTTTAGAAGCAAGACAGTTTATTCTGGAAATTCCTGGATACGCAGACACTTTTTCTGAATGTTTAAAAAGCTGATGGAAGAATTTCCTGCGAATGAAGTGGAGCATAGCAGAATAGTAACCTTGCACTGCTCAGGAAGCACATTCCTCTTAAAATAGAGGAATCTGCTGTGTATATTTGAAAAGTGAAGTTCTTGTACGAAGCAATGTACAGAAAGAAGCAGCATTGCTTCTATATATTCTCAACAGAAGAAAAACCTCATGCTGAGTGAAAACAGAGGAGACACAGAGGTGCTTGACTGGTGAGCACTGGAGGTTTAGGAGAAAGTGGGTTTAGTTTACTGCCACACTTCACTCATTTAGTGGAAGAATTCATGGTCTGAACGCTTTTTACAGTACCTTTGGACATGTTTTCTTCTCATGGTAAAGAGGTGTCCCATGCGTTAAAGGATTCCTTTAACATACCTCGTTTTGTTTTGGTTTTATTCTCTGTCACTCGTATGTGTAACTGGAGACCACGTGGGGAGGGGTTGTTTGCATCCCATGGGGGTGCTGGCCCAAAGAGGGGGCACACAAACCATGCCGCAGGGTGCAGCAGGACTGAAAGGCAGGTCCACAGCTCACATCGGGGTGGGGGGACGACGACACGGGACGATTAAAACCAAAGTGGGGCCCACACAGGGGAAGGGCTGTGACCCAAAAAGGAGGGGCTTACATCTCAAACCGGGGGGGTGTGGCATAACTCAAAGTGAGGGTCCCAGACCCAAAAAAGGGGGCCTACATCCTACGCAGCAACCTAGCGGGCGACGTTGATGGGACGCTGGCCCCAAGCCCCCCGCCCCATTGCGACACAGGTGGGCGTGGCCCTGAGTGACCACGCCCCCAAAGGGGGCGGGTCCAGGCGGCTTCGCGGCGCAGGGCTCCCCAGGGAGGGGGCGTGGCCCCGGGGGCCCTCAGCGGGGGCGTGGTTCCCCTCCCCCCCATCTACCGCCAGGGAGCGGTAACCGAGGAAGGTGCGAGAGGGGAAAGGGGCCGGCCCTCTCACCGGCT
>NW_010177780.1:25313-27144 GCF_000695765.1 Mesitornis unicolor
CAAGTTACGGCGGTCAGGGGTGGGGGGATGTGCAGGGAGGCCGGGAATTGCTTTTAAAGATTAAATGACTTTTAATTAATAAACACGCAGGACATGGTTTTGGTGCCAAGAGGGCTGCTGCACCACCACTTCCCCCCTCCGGTTCCCTCTCTGCACCTGGATTGTCCATTTGGGGCCGAGAGCGTTTCAAGGCTTTCAGAAAAAGGGAAAAAACCCCCATTTTCTCAAGATTTTCAACTCGTAAACGGCCACATATTGACTTGGAGAGTGGCTTTTTAAGAAAATGCCTTTTAAAGAATAGGGGTCATGATCTCAGGAGCCACTTCTATGAAACAAGATCCATTGTTTCAGGAAGGAAGATAATTCGGGAACGAACTGAAACAACGGCAAAGGCAACGTTGAATTATTTCACCTGATCCTTTTGTAGCAGTCGTGTTGCTTGTTTCAGGTCGCGCTGCCTTCTTGCAAGAGTTGGTTGGAGAGGGAAAGCCAAGAGTGGCACGCTTTCTTGTCTGGTGACAGCCTGTGCGTGCGTCAGCCGGGGAAACACCAAACGCTGCGAGGTTTTACCTTTTTTTTTTTCCAAAAGGCAGTGAAAAGCATCCTCTGATCTCAAATGAATGGGTTGAGCAGGTTTGAAAACAAGTTGGGCCGTTTCTAACCCCCCTCCCCCCACCCTCGGGGCGTAGCAGCGGGAGGCAAATCCCACTGCCACAGCTTAAGATAAGTTTCTGCTAAAAAAGCAGTGACTGGAATGGTTAATTTTTGAAAAGGGTTTGAACTCTCCCCTTGTCTTTCAGTTTCTCCTTTAAAAACTTTTATCTCCTCCAGCTGCAAGGTCTTTTCCTGCCCCATTCGCTTTTCCCTGTGTGCCACAACCTTGGGCCCTTTCACAGAAGCTGCCTGTGCAAAGCACCGTCGATTCTGGCAGATCTCAATCAACGTGTAGAGGCTCTCAGCACCTTTACACTCCTCAGAGACTGAGGGATTCTTACAAATGGAAAATGGCATGAATTGAGACAGAGTGACATGCTCATCTGTCTGTTTGCCTGCTGACGGAACTGTGCTGCGCTCTCCTGTTGCTTTCAAACAAAAACTCAGGTGGGGAAAAGATGTTGGACTCTCAAACCTCTGCTCATCCCCCTTGGCTGAAAGAGATCCCAGCTACTTCAAACTCTCCCCACTTTGCAAAATCAGAGATAGTTGGGGAAGGAATGTTTCTTCTGATCCTTCCTGTGTAGATGAGCATCCTGGGAGCAAAGCCTCCATTTCTCCTTGCTTCTCACTTTTTTTCTGCACATCCCTCTCCTTACACAGAGACTTCTCAGGATGAGGGGCTTTGTTCAGCAGAAGTGGTGAGTGTTCAGCCAGTGTGTGCACAACGCTGTAGGCAAACAGCAAAGCTGACGCCGTTTCAGGAGGTTTAGCCCGGTTTGTAACGCAGTGCTGCGGAGGAGGCCTGTCTTCCCACAACCCTTCCATCTGCGCCAGCGTGGGTACGTGGATGTGGCTCTGATGCAGACGCTCCTCTCTGCTTCTCTTTGTCACACCTGAAGGGAAACACTTGGCCCCTTCAAGCAGCTAAACCCCGCGACAAGGGCAGCGGGGAGCAGACAGGGGGTTCGGGGCCTGCCCAGCTTGGTGGGGCCTCTGGACTCATGGGGAGCTGCAAGGTGAAGGGCCTGCAGCAACTTGGCCTGGGCCTACACCTCTCCCTGTGGATGTATTCCCCTTCTGGAAATGGAAATAAATAAATAAATAAGTAAATAATAATAGTTGTGGTGGGGATTTTTGTTTGTTTGTTTTAAAGGGGGAGGAAAAAACCCCCAAA
>NW_010177781.1:0-8583 GCF_000695765.1 Mesitornis unicolor
TATATTATATATTTATACGTATATATTTATATTTTTAAAATATATACACACACACACATCTATATATATTCTGATTTATGTCCTTCAGCCCAGTCACACTACTATCACTTCTAACAAGACTTTGCTTTGCTGGTACACACACCCAGCTCGGCTGCCCCTGCGGTTAACCAAGACTGATTTCACTGTATTCCAGGGAAAACCACAAATACTTTGTTTTCAGCTTAAATTCCTAAATATCGCACGTATTTTAAATAAAATGCCTGGTGCAGCAGTTTGGTGGCGGCAAAGGATGTCAGGAGTTTTTGTGCGCTTCCCCAAAACACGAGCGGTACAAAGGGAACCCCCACTTTGCTGCAAGAAGCAGAGGAATCTGTAAAGAGCGACGGTTTCACGCGTGGCTGAGCCCCCTGGGCAGCCTCACGTCTCCAGAGTGAGAGAAGCCACCACGGCTACACCCGGCAGACGCTGCTGTCACCGCCCCTCCTCGTTTATTTGTGGTGTTCGTGTTGTGACGGATGCTCCAGCACACGGAGCTGACAGCGAGACCGGGTCCTGCTCCGGCCCCGCAGAGCTCAGCATCGTGAGCATCGCATGGGGACACGGCCCTGTCCCCTCCCACCCCAACAGCAACGGGAACGGGAACATCCGTGGGAGCTCCCGCTCGGCCACCAGCGCCGTTTCCGAATTAGGGACTGGATTTCAGCGGCTCCGAAATGCCGCAGTGGGAGAGCCCAGCGCGAGATGTGTCACTTGCAGACAGAAACTCTATTTTGAGATGCAGAACATTCAGATATTTTGAATATTAACTATTAAAAGCAAGCATTTGTTACAATCCCTACACAAACACGTATTTATAGCGCTGTGTGACACCGCCCGGCTGGGACGAGGCTCAGTCCCAAGCAGTGCCCACACACACGGTGCCAGGACCAGTCTCTGCCCATCACAGCCCCTGTTCACCCAGGGCACACCTCAGCCTGGCCTAGGGCCGGCCATGGAGAGCGCAGCCAACGCAGAGCATCGCTGTAAATTAAGAGATGTGACAATTAAAATGCTGGCCCCATGGAGATGGACACCAGCGCTGAACTTCAGAGCTAAAGGGAAACCGCTGCAGGACGATGGATTTGTGTCAGTCTTAGGAAAACCATTTAGAAATCACTCATTTGCTCTAGGTGCTGTTTATCTTCTCATTGAAAGATAGACAGAAGCTCCCCTGTTGTCACCTTGCAGAGGTCTCTGGGCAGATGCCCTCGGCTCCTGCATCCCACCCAGCTCTCCCAGTTTTCTGGCTCAGGAGGGGCCTCGGTGCTGGTTTTCACTGGGTTTTGGTACACAGACACAGAGCAGCATGAGCTGTGGTTGTAGGAGTGGGTTTTGTCAGGTTCACCTTGCGCTGGGAACCTGCAGCTGGGACCAGGGCGAGGAGGGAGAGGAGGAAGAGAAAGGAGAAGGGAGAAGAGAAGGAAGAGAAGGGAGAAGAGGAGGAAGAGAAGGGAGAAGAGGAGGAAGAGAAGGGAGAAGAGGAGGAAGAGAAGGGAGAAGAGGAGGAAGAGAAGGGAGAAGAGGAGGAAGAGAAGGGAGAAGAGGAGGAAGAGAAGGGAGAGGATGGAGAAAAGGAGGAAGAGGAGAAGGAGGATGGAGGGGAGAGGAGGGAAGAGGAGGGGAGAGGAGGGGAGGGCTGCCCCTCTCCCTCCTCCCAGCAACCAGCCCTTACCCCTTTGCAGATCGCCACCGCCTCCTTGGACATGGACTTGGGGTAGGCGACGTTGTGCTCCATGATGGACTGGAAGAGCTCGTCCTCATCCTCGCCCTCGAAGGGCGCCTGCGGCAGAGCAAAGGGAGGTTCAGCCGCGTCGCTTCATCCCTGAGCTCCCATTTCCTGGTCCTCAGCCATTAAATTCGGGCACTGGCATCCCAGCACCGCGATCCCGGGGCTGCATCCCCACCACCGAGGAGGCGGCATCCCACCGGCGACAAAACGAGTGATGCACCAGCGGATGCTCGCGACGGGATTTAACGCCATCCCACGGGAATCAATTAAATCCCAATTACCTGGCCAGCCAGCATCTCGTAGAGCAGGACTCCAAACGCCCACCAATCCACCGACTTCCCGTAGGGCTGGTAGGCAATTATCTGAAAGCAACGCAAACCGCAGGGTTACGCGCCCGTTCTTAACCTGTCGGCGCCGCGCAAACTGATTTCGAGCTGTACCAAAACAGTGAAAAACTGCAATTATAAACAGCATACACTATAGGGAAAGGGCTCGGTGCTTTAAAACATCACCAGCCATCAGAGGTGGGGTAAATATTAGGAAAAAATGAGAATATTCGCTGTGATTTGAGGCAGATTCCTTCAGACTCAGCTGAAACTCAGCAGCTTTGCTGTTGCGGGCGCTGCTCTGCACACCCCGATGCTTTCGGGGATTTTTTTTCCCCACCTACTTCAGTGCATTTGGGTTGAAATTGCACCCCAGAGCTTGGCGCTTTGGTGCACGGCCTTGAAAACAGAATTCCAGCATAGGGGTGGCCAAACCCCTCTGCATGCCAGGCTGTCCATTCGCTTTCCAGCATTTATTACAGAACGTCCCAGAATAACCTAATAAATACGGCCTTACCCTTACCTGAGCAGTGGGGCTGTTTTGGAGTTAGGAAATAACCTCACGTTTGGTTGGCTTTTTTAAAAAAAATCTAAAGTATCAACACTTATTTTGGATAAGGCACCAAAACATGGATTTTTTTGTATTTTTCCATGCTTTCCTCTGCAAAAGCTGAATTTCCTAATTTCCCTGCAGCAAAACCAACCTGATCCAGAGACCGAGGGACCTCACCCAGCCATGGTGGTGGTTTGGGGCACCCCCAGCTCCTTGTGTCCCCTCCTCCAGCACGGGGGTCCCTCCACCCCCCAGCCCCCACAATGGGACAGTGCCAGGTCCCACCCATGGGGTCTCCAAGCTCCCATTTATTTGCTGGGCAGCGTTTGGGGTTTGCAAGGCCGTGGGTTTCGCCATCTGTTCCTTCACACAGAGCAATTAAGCGATTCATCCATCCCAATTACAGAACCCTGCGCCGCAAAGCTCCCCGTAAATGCAAATGGGATGCAAATCCCATGGGGAATGAACGCACACAGCAACCCGGCCCCATGGGTCCGCTCCTGCCTCTGGAGCTGTAACTTTAATTCTGAGCCTGCGTTATGTGTGTGTGTTAATGAATATCTGTCTGCTGACAAAGAAATAATGAAGATGGGGCATCCAAGCCCAAATCAAAGAGAATCCAGGAGTCTGTAGGGTAAATAACCCTGGAACACAGAGACACGGACACGGGGATGTCTTGTTTCTTGAAATAAGGGGCCTAATTAAGTTGTCCCTGATTGAATCACGGACGTGGCACGGCAAGTAGAAAATGAGGTGTCCTGAGGCCAACTGGCTTCATTATAACACCGAAATATCCCCCCACGGGTCAATGAGAGCTGTGTCCAGGTGAGGACCCTCACCCCGCGCAGGCGTCGTTTGAGCTGGGAGTGAATCAGCAGATATTATAATCGCATGCAAATTGCCAGCCAATCACCGCGACGGGGAGTGTTTAATCCTGTAACTTTTGTGCATAAGATTTCAGCTCTGAAAGCCCTCGATTTGAAGTTCCCCCCGCTCGCTTTTTTCGGTGATTTATGGGAGATCTGGGAAATTCAGGTGTGAACCCTCCACGCCACGGAGGCTTTTAGAGGAAAGCAGCGCTCAGGAGAAACCCCACAGGTTCACAGAGACCTCTGTAAGGTGAATTTACCAAATGCACATCAGGGGAGGTGAAAACCCAGCAGCAAAGGCCCCGCTTTGCTCCGAGGAGGTGACATTTGCACCCTTGCAATGGAAAAAGCCCCCCAAAAACGGGTCAAGCAAACCCCAGGGTGTTTTCACCCTGAAGCCGTGTTGGGCTGAGAGCATTGCAGCTTCCTACCAGTGCCATTTGCACACTCATTTCCCATCCTCTGTGGGGTTTTTTTTGGGAAAACAAATTAAAAATAGAGCCAGCGGAAGAAAATAGGAGTTTAAGTGATAACGCTCAGGCAAATATACAGAGAATTGGTCATTTGTCCTGCTCTGAAGGAGAATTAATCACACGCGGCGACCGAGCTGCGTACAGGGCACCGGTATTAATCTTGGTGGGACGAGGGTACGTAAGACGCATTTGAACGAGTAATTAAAACCCTCTGGGCTGCAGGAAAACACGATGTATTTTGGCATACAAGCTACGTCCTAGCAAAGAGAATCTCTTTCTTTATTTAAATGAATAAATATTAATCTCATCATTGAGAATTCATCAGAGTGAGGAGATCTGAGTGGGATATTTGTAAGATAAGGCCACAGGCATTTGGGAATCGTTACCTACCGGAATTTCACATTTCAACATTAAATTGTGCCCCTACCGCGCTTCATACAAGTGTTGTATGTGACCCCAGCACATAAGCAATAACCAAATTTAAAGTAATTTTGGCGTGACCCAGAGGTGTGGATGGGGAGCTCTCCTTGGGCACACAGAATCCCCAACGCCCCCGTTGGGAGCAGGAACCTGCCCCAGGCAAAGCCATCCCATGGGGACGGGAACGGGCGAGGGCAGCCGAAATGCGGGCACAGCACCCCTACCTCGGGGGCGATGTAGTCGGGGGTGCCGCAGAAGGTCTTGGTGGTGACCCCGTCCCAGATGTTCTCCTTGCACATCCCGAAATCCGCGATCTTGATGTGCCCCTCGCTGTCCAGCATCACGTTGTCCAGCTTCAGGTCTCTGCCGGGCGAAAACAGAGGAATTTACACCAAAAAAATCACCCGCGAAGCGAAGAAATGAGGTTTCCTGAGCCCGGGCGCTCTCTGGCTTCATCGCACCCGGACTCTCTGTAGGAAAATGTTTGTGGAAATGAGTCCAAACAAGTCGGAGATGAAGCGTTCAGCTCAGCGCTAACCCACAGAAACACCACGCTGGGTAAACCGCTTTCAGGTGTGCGACAGAAAACCCTCCTCTAGCGGGGAGATTGGTTTAATAGGGTATTTTCTGCGCTTGTGAAAATCAAAGCCCACTTGAAGCTCATCAGCAACGGAGAAACACCTGCTCGGTGCAAATCCCTGCATCACTTGGGTCGTGCTCCCCCCTCAAAACCACAAATCAGCCGTGTTTTGACCCAATCTGTAGGGTCCCAGTCGCAGCTGCAGAGCTTCTCCAGATGTGTGCTGCAGCCTGAAGCACAGTTCTCCACCAAAACCTCAGTATTTTGGGTGCGATTTGTGCATCGCCACCCACGGCATCACCCTGCAGCTCTGGATCTGTGCCCTTTCTGCCTTATTGATGTTGGACACAGTAAAACGTGACTCCAGGGGCTCCCTTTCCATAGGATCTCCCCTGCCCAGGGGGGACATTGGGTGACACGGCAGTGACAGGGATGCAGGCACGAGCCATGCTGCATTGACCACACGGTGCATGATGCTTAATAATTGAATAATTTACAGTTTCTTGCCGGTTTTTAACAGTTTTTCCCCAATTACTGTGTCAGTGCTGAGAACACAGATGAGCCAAAGGCAGACGGGCAGGAGCTGGGATGCAGGTTGGGTACCTGACACTCATTGGGATGCTCTGGGAACACCCCCCAGGGGGACACCAGTCCCAGTGCCAAACCAGCAGCCCCAGAGCCCAGTTTTGGATAATGCTGGGGGCTGGACTGGGAGTGGAAACCAAGTTTTGGTGTCTGAATCGGAAGCGACAGACTGGCGCTGCAGATCTAGGATTAGCCATTCAGAAGCTCTTACTCTAACATTAATGGTAAGAAAATAGTGCCCTGCAGCAAAATATGGGACTCAGGATCACTGCACGCTGCCAGTGAGCATTTGTGTCATATGTAGGGAAAAAGCAAGCAACAGAGGAAACAGAGGAGCCAAAGCTGCTTTCCAAAAACAGGGACAAAGACAGGCACCTTCGCAAAAAACAGCAACACTGGGAGGGTCCTGGCTCTGTTTTGGGTGTGTGCAACTGGTGGGGCAGCTCCCAGACCCCAACTGTGGCCCCTGTGATGCTGTGGGGGCCGCACTGAGTGTCACAGCCACGGCATCACCGAGCATCACTACAGGGGTCCTGCCAAACATCACAGCCATGGCATCACCGAGCATCACTACAGAGGCCCTGCCAAGCATCATGGCCATGGCATCACCGAGCATCACTACAGAGGCCCTGCCAAGCATCACGGCCATGGCATCTCCAAGCATCGCAGCATCGCTGTGGGAGCCCCGCTGAGCATCACGGCCATGGGAGCATCACTGTGGCTGCGACTGGAGGTGTTTGGGGAAGAGAGGAAGGAGGAACGTGCTCACCTACCGGTAAATGATGCCTTTGCTCTGCAGGAAGAAGAGGCCGATGGCTATTTCTGCTGCGTAGAATCTGAAAGAGAAGGTTTAAAAGCAGGATTGGTGATTTGCCCCGGTTTTGCTGGGACAGCGTTATTTTCCTTGCAGCAGCTGGTGCGATGTTGTTGTTTCGGTTCTCGCCAGCAGATGTTTACACGTTTTCAAGGTTTGTTTTCCAGCCTCTACCCAAACACAGGTTCACACTTTCCTTTGTTTGTTTATTTATTTTCCCTTCTGTCTGCACAGGAGGATGGGGGGGAAGCGAAAGCGCAAGGTTCTCTGGGACAGGTGACCCAGGACTTAATTATAGGAGATGAATCAAACCAAAAACCTTTGAAATCCAATCGAACTGAACAAGGCGCACGGGGCATACGTGACCAAAGGACAGAGACAGCCACCGCATAAAGCCAGGAGACAGAAGCACCACACGAGAGCGACACGGCCGCCCCTCCGCTCCGTTGGGCAGGGATGCCATCAGGTCGCTGTGGGCGAGCAGGGCGCTGTCACTTCTCGTTACACTAATTCTCATTAAGCGAGGGCTGGGATCCACGGCTGTTCATTACTGCGTGCTGGCAACTGCTATCTGTCATCTCGGGAGCCCAGGAGATAACATGCGCTCGCTTTAAAGGGTATTCTGCATCTCACAGGACTCTGCCAGAGCGCAAAGCCTCGGCTCAAACCCGCCCAGGCTCTGCTCCTTGTAGGTTTGATTTAAGCACATGAAGGCTTTCACAACACTTTCTGCTCTGCCCGGATTTCAGGGAGCAGGAGCCAAAAGCCACCATTAATGCCCCGGTTGGTGGCCCCAGCAGAGCCTGGTGTCCCTGAGGACGGGCAGCAGAGCCGTGCCTGACCCTGGGAGCCTCCAAACCTCTCTCTCTGCTGCTTTACAGTCAATCATCCACCCATCAGTGGATGCAATGCATCCCAAAGATGATCTGGAGGCACCAGCATCCTCAGCACCAGGCAGAAAATCACCTCACGTCTCCCATTTCCTGCTCTCCTGCCCTTCCCCTCCCTTTCCGCCCACATTCCCACCACAGAAGCCAGTGCATGGGGCTGCAATTCCAGCTATAGATGAAGCCGCATCCAATGTCCACCCCAAGGGCGATTGCACTTACACGGCGTGGGGCTCCTTGAACCTCCCGACCTGCTGGATCTGGTACATCAGGTCCCCGCCGTTCACGTACTCCATCACGAAATACAGGCGATCCTAAGGGGAAGATACCCAAGCAATTAACAGCAATGATCAGAGCAGGGAAGCTGCAGGGGTGAGGAGTGAGGACCAGGGCAAGCGACAGCTCCAGCCTGTGTTTTTCATGGCAACACGACCAAAACCATCCCTGCCCTCCCCGAGGGGTGCAGCTGAGCTCACATCCATCCAGAGCCTGTAAAATAGATGCTCAATGCTCACGCATCCCTAATTAATTAATTGCTAAGAGTAGAACAAACAGGTCAATCAGTGACTTTGAAGCAATTAAAGCACTCACTAGCAATCGCAGCCACCTGTAAGTACACCTTAACTTTGCCTCTAATGTGCAATAAGTACTTTGCTGTCGTTAATTAAGGCACTATCAATTAATCTGCAGATTAAAGCCTCCCTCATCTTCCCCACTGTGGCACCCAGGTAGGTGCAGACCCCACGGATTCCTGGGGAGGATGCTGAGCACACAGCACCGCTCCTGGGCCCATCGCTGGCCTTAGCAAACCCAATCCTCTAAATACGGTTGGAAATTTGGGAAAGCGTGGGCTGTGATGGACCTCGAGGAGCACAAGAGGGCAAGAAGCAGGACAGGAGCCCAGAGGCAGCCCCAGGCTCACCCCATGAAGACACCAAGGCTGGAGCACAGTGAGGGCTCTGTGTTTGCCATATTACAGAGAAATTCCCAATATTTCCCATTCTTCATCCCCTCCTTGCCCTGCTTTGAAGCCAGGAAGGACAAGGAGCCTGGCAGATGTGCAAATGGGAGCCTTATGGGTTAATTTTGGTCATCAGCTGCACACCCCAACAGCGGGACGGCCTCAAGGGTCCTTAAATACAGCACCTAAGGGGCAACGGGGCTGTGTGAATCATGCGGCACTGACGGGATAGAGAAGAGATTTGGGCTTATCAGGTGGCTGGGACTTTGGAAGTGTGCCCCTCCGTAAGTGACTGCTCTGCCTGGTGTCAACCCCATCCTGCTGTGACATCCGAGGTGGCAACGTCA